>NC_079442.1:54405436-54505436 GCF_903798145.1 Danio aesculapii
AGACTTTTTTTCAGTGTATTTCATTCATTCGTTAAGTCAGGAAGGCTCTCAGAGTATGTGTCCGTGACCGAAATGCGACCTCTGGTGGACAGTAGCAGACTCCGAAATGAGATGCAGATTCAGAGTTCCACATGAGGTGGTTAATTAATTAGAAAATAATTTAAATATTACGATTGTAAACATTAGGTGAGCAGGTTACATTGTAACCCCGTGTCCTAACAACTGTTTGCACCAGACGAAACATGACAGAAATGTAAATACAGCCATTCAGAAGCACACAATAGTGCACTCACTGCACCCCAGCCAAATGCTAAGGTTTATAATCTAATTAATACATATTAAAGCTTTTTAACATGATTAAATGTAGATGCTCAATCACTGATATGTGCTGGTTTGAGTCTCAGTTCTGAAGTCCAGTTTCAGACGGTTTATTTTATTGTCCAGATCTGAGCTGAACTATCTGCTGCTGCTTTCAGTATATGGCACTAAATGTCATGTAAGATGGCAGTCAGACTCACATTATTAGCATTTAACACTGAATAAAGCACATGAGCTGTACCTGAGCTGATTATTGATCACCTGTGAGAAATAAAAGTCATTCTAAAATATAAATTTCAGTTGTTGGTTAGGACAAAAACTCATTTAGTGTGGAAAATATAGCTTTTAGTAATAAAACCTATCAAATCAGCCTTTAGGTTTGATAGTCAGGCACACTCCTGTTGGTGTCGTTAACCTGGCAACCTGCACTTGTGTAGACTCATCAGAAGAGAAGCCCAGTGAAACGTGTTTTGATCCAGGAGTGCAATACCTAGTTTAACCACTGGGTGTCAAACTTACATACTGCACCTTTAATGTTCCACTGAAGAACAAGTCCCCAACATGTTTAATGACCTGAGAGTGAATAAATAACTGTAAATTGTCTTTTTTGGGTGAACTCTCCCTTTCACAACACACAAACACTTTTTAAAAATTCATTTGTTGGCTGTGTTTTATATTTGGGCTACATTTATATACAAAAAGAACTCATATTTAATCAAGTCATTTGTCTTTAATGGTTTTAAAAAGCTTAGAAATATAATTTAATTTATAAAATCTAAAACATATATTCTGAAATAAGGACAAAATAATCTATTGGATGTGATGGCTTTCATTTTACCATAACAGCTTGAAATAAATGTATCAGTAAATCAAATTTGCGATCATTTTAGTTTATGAATCCTTTTTGGTCTTTATCAATGAAGTATAAAGTAAATAAATGAATTTCCCAGTGAATATAGTGAATATATGTTGGTGCATTTAAACAAATCATTCATTTGCCTTTGGCTTAGTCCCGTATTTATTAGGGGTCACCACAGCGGAATGAACCGCCAACTATTCCAGTATATGTGTTTACACAGTGGATGGCCTTCTAGCCACAACCCAGTACTAGGAAACACCCATACACACTTATTCACACACACACATATACAATATGGACAATTTAGTTCATTCCATCTTGACCTTCTGTGAGGCGACAGTGCTAACCACTGAGCCACTGTGCCGCCTTTAAACACATCAGTTTTAGCCATTAAAATTAGAGTTTGGATAATTAAAAAAGATCATACATTTACATTCAAATCATTTATTGCAAAAAATACAATAAAATCAGCTAAATTTGATATATTTTTAGTTTCTCTTGATTTATCCTGTTTATTAAGACTGTCTTTATTATTTTTCCACAACATATTAATTTGTGTGTCCTTATTTTGGACTGTGATCACACTGAGAGCCACTAAATCTCTGCTCTGGCACAGAATGGCGGCGTTACTCAGTAAGTTCAGGATTGACTTCTCAGACATCACTGTTCTCGGAGACATCAACATCAAGCCCAAGAAACACAAGTGAGTGTGTGTGTGTGTGTACGTGTATGTGTACGTGTTCGTGTGTGTGTAACTCAGCTCTTCTGCTGTGTTCCAGTAAGGAGGCATTTCAGGAGATGACGGAGCCCTACAGACTGAGGGAGGATGACATGGAGCAGGAGGCGGCGGAGAGACTGAAGGCTGACGAGCCCTGGAGGATCACAGATAACGAGCTGGAGCTCTACAGGTCAAAGGTCAGACACACATCACTGCCACTGTTGTAACGAGCTACAGAGCAAACTAATACTGTACGTAAAGTCGGCGTGAACCGGAAGTTGCTGAGACTTTTAATTCAGCGTGTTGATGTATGAGAAAACGTGCCTCAGTATTGTATTTGAGATTGTAAAAAAAATGCTCACGGCGCCCTCTAGTGGATTTATGAAAACAAAAACTACAAGACAAAGTAGTCCAGGGTACATATTTCTCAGTTCTCAAGAATGTAGCCCTGGGCACATATCTCCAATGAGCCTGGGTTGGATATTACACAGATTCTAACTGGTGGTGCAAGGGTAGGATTCAACACAGGCTCAATCTGAAAACGCAGCCCTATATACATTTCTGGAGATCGCAAATGATGTAGCCAGAGGTACGTATAGCTGCTTTTGGTCTTTAAAACGAATGCTACAGGGTGGTATAACACGGTTCCTTTTCTCGCTTACCATCTGACCGCTTACCTCCATATGGACGGCTTTTCCACTGTTACCAGTTTGTCCATCGGCAGACTTGAGATGCAGAGCGGAGTTGACCATGACGACAGGATTTGAGTCCGGTGAAGAACGGTTCCAGAAAACAGGTAAAACAAAATCCAAAAAAGAAATTAAACGTCGGCGCCAATAGCCTATTCGTTAAATGAGTCGACATATAGCACCATGGTGCTCACGGCGACCTGAGTTCAATTCCCAGTTTGAGGTCTTTTGCTGACCCTTTCCCTCTCTCTGCTCCCAATAATTTCCTGTCAGTAATCTCCACTTTCCAATCCAAATTAAAGGTGAAATCCCCTTAAAAAAATAATAAAATAAAACAAACAAGAAAATAATAATGAGAATGAGGGAAAAAATCTGAAAATGTGATAAAAAACGGGTCAATAAGGGCTTTTTAAAACACTATCGGTTGGGTTTAGAGAAGAGTGAGGGTGGGGGATATCTGTCGATTGGTCAGTCAATCAGTCAGTTTGTCGATAGCGACCTCTGGTGGATTTACGTGAGAACAGCAGGTGCGAATGACACTTATGAGAGAAATTTGAGTTCTGAAAAAGCGTACACAGCGGCCTCTGGTGGATTCGCGAAAACTGTGCGAAAAAACATTGCTCCTGGTACATATTTTGTTTTCTCCAGAAATGTATACAGGGGTACACAATCAGAATGAGCCTAGTTTGGTAGGATTTTTACTGTAGACTTTTAGGCGCAGCATAATATCATTGCCAATCACAATGACTACAGAAATGATGTCTGAAACCGTCTGCATGTGAGTGACGGCATTTCTTTTGTTCTTTGTGTATAGTCGAATCGTCAGATCAGACTGAACGAGCTTCTGCAGGAGCATTCCAGCACAGCCAACCTCATAGTCATGTAAGTTTTTAAAAGCTTGTGTTCTGTGTGTGTGTGTGTGTGTGTGAGTGTGTGTGTGTGTGTGTGTGTGTGTGTGTGCATCGTGTGTGTGTGCGTGTGTGTGTGTGTAGTGTGTGTGTGTGTGTGTGTGTGTGTGTGTGTGTGTGTGTGTGTGTGTGTGTGTGTGTGTGTGTACTGTTAAAGGCAGAATTATTAGCCCCTTTTGAATTTTTTGTCTGTTTTAAATATTTCCCAAATGATGTTTAAGGAAATGTTCACAGTATGTCTGATAATATTTGTTCTTCTGGAGAAAGTCTTATTTGTTTTATTTCAGCTAGAATAAAAGCAGTTTTTTATTTTTTAAGAGTCATTTTAAGGTCAATATTATTAGCCCCCTTAAGCTATATATTTTTTCGATAGTCTACAGAACAAACCACTGTTATACAATAACTTGCCTAATTACCCTAACCTGCCTAGTTAACCTAATTAACCTAGTTAAGCCTTTAAATGTCACTTTAAGCTGAATACTAGTGTCTTGAAGAATATCTAGTCTAATATTATGTGCTGTCATCATGACAAAGAGAAAAGAAATCAGTTATTAGAGATGAGTTATTAACACTATTATGATTAGAGATGTGTTGAAGAAATCTGCTCTCCGTGTGTGTGTGTGTGTGTGTGTGTGTGTGTGTGTGTGTGTGTGTGTGTGTGTGTGTGTGTGTGTGTGTGTGTGTGTGTGTGTGTTGTGTGTGTGTGTGTGTGTGTGTGTGTGTTAATGAGAGTTTTTGTCTTGTTTCTAGTCTAAATATCTAAAAACTGTAAAATGAAAGAGCATTTAGTTTTCAGAAAATGAGTCAAAATTAAGTGAGTTTTTTTCTCAAAAGAAGCAAAATAATCTGCCAAATGGGGTGAGCAAATGAATCTTGTTTTTGCTTTGATTTAATATTGTTTTCCTTACCCCTTTGACAGATTATTTAGCTTTTTTCCACTTTGGGAAAATATTCTTGGAAGAAAAGTTTGGGAGTCCTGACACAATCATTAACTTTTACCATTTTCTCCTAATAAGTTATGAGCTACAGTGCTGAGCATTTCTAAGTTCCCCCTCACAGATCTCTCTTTCACATTCATATTTTCTACAGGATGCTTTGCAATAATTTATTTCTGCACATACATTAAATTAGTCAGAAAGACAAACCCGAAACTAATCTAACAAAAGAAAAACTGAAGATCCAAAACTCACTCATTCATACATTCATTTTCTACGGTGGCTGAGAGAGCTTATTGTGCTGCAATTTACAGAAACACACGCAATTACAAAAAACACCAGCAAATTAAGAAGTTATCTTCATCAGTTTGCCAGCACACGTGTTGCAAATTCTCACAACACAAACAACTGAAGAAACGCACAGTAAACTGGTCACAACACTAGCAAATATCCACGTAACACAACGGACATGTTTCAAGGGGACCCAAAACCATGACGGACCCTGCTGAGATATGGATGTGTTATTGATGAAGATCGTTTCTTAATTTGCTGCTGTTTTTTTGTAATTGCGTGTGCTTCTGTAAATTGCAGCGCGTTAAGGTCTCTCGGCCACCTAATTTTCCTTCAGTTACTCCCTTATTTATCAGGGGTCGCCACAGCGGAATGAACTGCCAACTATTCCAGCATATATTTTACACAGCGGATGCCCATCCAGCAGCAACCCAGTACTGGGAAACACCTATAAACAATCATTCACACACACACTCATACACTACGGCCAGTTTAGTTAATCAATTCCCCTATAGCGCATGTGTTTGGACTGTGGGGGAAACTGGAGCACCCGGAGGAAACCCACACCAACACGGGGAGAACATGCAAACTCCACATGGAAACGTCAACTGACCCAGCCGGAACTCGAACCAGCAACCTTCTTGCTGTGAGGCAACAGTGCTAACCACTGAGCCACCATGCTGCCCCATCCAAAAATCAGTGCACTCAAATTAATATGTTAAGGTATATATGAATTTTTTTTTTACTTTTTATTTTAATCATATTCACTATAAAATACATGTGGAATAAATTTTGTGGAATTTTGAATTGTTTGTTTTTATTTGGGCAATAAGTTTCCAATGAATTTAAATGTGGTTATCTCTCTAATCCTGAATGCTGTTTCATGAACAAACTCTTATTCTACTGCACTGTAATTAAACCACTGTTTTGTTCAAAATGCACCAAATTAATCTGTCTATATTCCCTGAGAAGTGGAGATGGAATAACAGGGTGTACTCATTCCTGCTCGAGCCACTGTATAGTTATAGAGATGTGTTAGGTGAGTTGGTTCCCTGATGGGTCTGCACAGTGTGAAGTGCTCTGGCTGATGTTTGTGTTTGTTTGGTCTCAACAGCACCATGCCGTTGGCCAGAAAGGGAACGGTGTCCAGCGCGCTCTACATGTCCTGGCTGGACACGCTGTCCAAAGATCTGCCTCCCATTCTTCTGGTCCGAGGAAACCATCAGAGCGTTCTGACCTTCTACTCCTGAACACCGACACAATCAGAACACTTGCAGAACTGACCCCAAAACTGCTCTAACATCTAACATACTGAGCTGAAATCTTCTCATCTATTTGTAAATAATTTACTAATGACCTGTATTCCTAGAAGAAGCATGTGAAGCAAGAGGTGTGTCCCAGAGTGTAGACTTATGCGCTGTTCTACACCATACTTCAGTGTAAATCATGTGCACTTTCAATTGCTGAGGAGGAGCTACTGATATAGCGAACAGCTGATGATTAAGGGGAGGGGCTAATGATAGAGGAGGAGCTGATAGTGAAGGGGAGGGGCTACTGATTAACGTGAGGATCTTCTGACGAAAGGGAGTTGTTAATGATAGAGAAGGAGCTGATAGTGAAGGGGAGGGGCTACTGATTAAGGGGAGGGGCTAACGATAGAGGAGGAGCTGATAGTGAAGGGGAGGGGCTACTGATTAAGGTGAGGATCTACTGACGAAAGGGAGTGGTTAATGATAGAGGAGGAGCTGATAGTGAAGGGGAGGGGCTACTGATTAAGGGGAGAGGCTAATGATAGAGGAGGAGCTGATAGTGAAGGGGAGGAGCTACTGATTAAGGTGAGGATCTACTGACGAAAGGGAGTGGTTAATGATAGAGGAGGAGCTGATAGTGAAGGGGAGGGGCTGCTGATTAAGGGGAGGGGCTAATGATAGAGGAGGAGCTGATAGTGAAGGGTAGGAGCTACTGATTAAGGTGAGGAGCTACTGACAAAGAGGAGGAGCTAATGATAGAGGATGAGCTGATGGTGAAAGGGAGGGGCTGACGATGATGAGATGGAGGAGCTACTGATTAAGGGGAGTGGTTACTGGTGAAGGGGAGGGGCTATTCATACAGGAGAGGCTGATGGTGAAGAGCTGATCATGAGGGTGAGGGGCTACTGATTAAGAGGAGGGGCTAATGATAGAGGAGGAGCTGATAGTGAAGGGGAGGGGCTACAGATTAAGGTAAGGATCTACTGGCGAAGGGGAGGAGCTAGTGATAGAAGAAGAGCTGATGGTGAAAGGGAGGGGCTGATGATGATGAGATGGATTAGCTACTGATTAAGGGGAGTGGTTACTTGTGAAGGGGAGGAGCTAATTGATAGAGGAGAGGCTGATGGTGAAGGGCTGATTATGAGAGTGAGGGGCTACTGATTAAGAGGAGGGGCTAATGATAGAGGAGGGGCTGATAGTGAAGGGGAGGGCTACTGATTAAGGTGAGGGATCTACTGGCAAAGGGAGGAGCTAGTGATAGATAGGAGCTGATGGTTGAAAGGGAGGGGCTGATGATGATGAGATTGAGGAGCTACTGATTTAGGGGAGTGGTTACTTGTGAAGGGGAGGGAGCTAATTGAAACAGGAGATGGAGGAGTGATAGTGAAGGGGAGAAGCTACTGATTAAAGTGAGGAGCTACTGTGAGGGGAGGGGCTAATGATAGAGGAGACTGATGAAGGGATGAGGCCTAATGATAGAGGAGAGGCTGATGGTGAAGGGCTGATTATGAGGGTGAGGGGCTAATGATAGAGGAGGAGCTATTGATTAGAGGGAGGGGCTACTGATTAAGCTGAGAAGCTAGTGGCGAAGGTGCTCTTTTTGACGGGGAGCATTTAGATTACTTCATTTACTGTGGGTTGTGCAAAGAAGAATCTTGAATGAAGACAACTGTCTCCTGATAGTGAATGCAGTTGTACTCATCACAGGTACTGTTTGATAGCATGGTCATTTATTTCACTAATTTTGCATTCGTCATTCGTTTCAATTTCTGGATAGTTAAACCCCATTAGTGTTTCAAAGTGTTCTAATGGTGAATAATATTAAACCATTAAGCATTATTAGACTCCATTTTGTAGTATACATAGTGTTAGTAGTGCATTTTAAATCTTTTAAGTGCACCGGATGATGCAATTATTCAACTGATAAATAGAAGTGTGGAACACATCAAGCAATCAATGCTCGCAGCTTAGCTAACGTAGTGAAGGGGGAGGAGCTACCAATAAAAGGGGGGGGAGCTTATTAAAAAGGGGAGCGGACTACCAAAGAAAAGGGAGGTGCTGATGATGAAAGGGAGGGATCTGATTTGGAAGGGGAGGAGCTATCAGCACTCAATTTTGTATTGTGGAATCTAAATGATCTAACAGAAATGCCTCCAGATGGTGAATGTGGTGAACTCAAGAGGATGTAGAGGGTGCTGTTTGGGACACAACTAATGTTTGAAACACATTTGTTGAATTTTACTCTAACATAAGAGTAAAAACCTTTTATTTTGCTTGATCCGCGACACTGATGCTGTTTCTCATCGCCAATCCTGGAATTCTTGCCTCCTGCAGTGAAGCTGGCTCTGAACAGAGGACACATTCGAGATTATCTTCATCAGATCATCGCAGTCTCTGTTCAGTCAAATACTTTACGAAGAACTGACACTCACTAACACTCATAATCCTGGAGAAAACAGCTTTGCACACATTTCTGTTCCCCCCTGCCCCCGAGAAAAATTGTAATTATATTGTAGATCAGAGGAAAACGCATTAATAAATGCCCTTGATTTCAACTATATGATGCTGTTCATGGATTTCCTTCACATTATATGATGTATCATATGGAACATGCAGTTAAAGACAAAACACCTGTGAAATTTTCATTAAAAGAAATCAGTAATTAGAAATGCACTAGGAAAACATTTGAAAAAACATCAATTATTAATCATAGGAGAGCAAATAATCTTGCCTTTATACACATCCCATTTTTTGGAGTCTGCATCAAAGTACGTTTAAAGAAGTGATTTTATATACACAGAATCATATATTAATTTAGGTTTCGCATAACCTTTAGTAGCATCACAGCAAGAGAGTCGCTGGTTCGAAGCCTCGGCTGGGTCAGTTGACATTCCTGTGTGGAGTTTGCATGTTCTCCATGTGTTGGTGTGGGTTCCCCCACAAGTCCAAAGACATGGGGTACAGGTGAATTGGGTAAGCTAAATTGGCCATTAACTGCATGTGAGTGAATGAGTGTGTATGATGATTCCCAGTGATGGGTTGCAGCTGGAGGGGATTTGTTGGCAGTTCATTCCGCTGTGGGCGACCCCAGATTAATAAGGGACTAAGGCTGAAAATAAAATAAAATGAATTAATAATTGTTTGTGAAAATAAAATCGTGGCACTTATTCTGTGCTGAACTATTAAATTATATTTTAAAAAGTGATCATATTAATTGAAATTCTGTATGAAATTAATGAAAAGTATTCTACTCAAATATTTAAAATCTAGTGGTTTAAAAGGATAGTGGCAAACAAATACAGATTTCAGATGACAATTAATATGAGTCTTCTGTTCATTCAACCTTCATTTCAAACCAAAAACCAAACTATTTTAAAAGGAAAAACTCACTTAAATTTGAAAACAAAACACTTTTTTTATTGACAAAATAAATTTAGACCAAAAATAATGCAAAAAAACACTAATTAAATTATTTATTTTTACACTGGATGCTAACTGTATTTCCCTTTTATTGTGTTGATGCTTGAAAAGCCCAGTGCCAATGTTTATCAGGACAAGTGAAAAAAATGCTCATTTTATAAGAAAGCAAATCCACATGTATGACCCTGAGCTCTCATGAGGCACAGGTTAATTTTTGGCAACAGCCAATTCACTGCATGAGTCAAAAATTATTGATTTTTCATTGATTTCTTTTTCACTGAAAAAAGTGTTGCATGCAAAACTGTTGCAAACAGTTTATTTGTGCTGAATTTAAACAAACAAATTAAATTGAGCAATGTACAACTTAATTTGTTTGTTTAAATTCAGCCCAAATTAATTGTTTACAACCACTTAACGTAAAAAATTGAGTAAATCCAAGCAATAATGCTTTGAATAATTTTTTAAGTGTAATATGTGTTTGCTAAGAACTTAATTTGCAATTGGTTTTGGGATTTTTTTGATGACTTCCAATTGTTCAAAATAATTGTACCTCAGCCAAATATATCGAACCATACATCAAGTGAAGCTTATCAATTAGCTTTCAGATAATGTAGAAATCTGTTTCCATAAGTTGACCCTTATGACTGGTTTTGTGCTCCAGTGTCATTTATTTGTTTTTAAATAAATTGCACTATTAGTTTAGAGCTATTCCAGTGTTATATTGAAACATATGTTAGCAACATATAAAACTACCCAGAGAGTGGACAGATCAGAACAATATCAAACTGTCAATGTGTTTATTGATGTTTATTGAGGGAAATAATCATTTGTTATGGATGTGACCATGCCAGTTTACAGTATTAAACATGCTTATAAGAAATTGTATGAATTAAACTGCACAACCTAAAATAAATAAGGATAAGAGTTGGATCTCTGTTTTATTTTACTTAAGATTTTTGCATTTATGAGGAGAACGCTCTATTATGGATGTGACATATGTGAAACTGTAAATGGTAAATGAAATATAATTGTTTAAAAGCATTGACAGATAGATTTGAAGTATTTTTACAGTACTGTATACAAGACACAAACAATTTAGGGCTTTGTTATTTTGGCCAAAACTTTTTTGTTTTCATGCCAAAGTTGATCTTTGCATGGAATTGTTCTTTAATTAATTTGAGTAAACTACACAGTTCAGTGTGTCATTATACATGCACATAAATATCCATCATCTTTCAGGACGCACTGAAGATCGTTTGGGTCACACTTTACAATAAGGTTACTTCATGTTAGTTATTCTAGTTTACTAACATGAAAAAGGAACAACTTGTACAGTATTAATCATAGTTTAACATTTACTAATGCGTCCAAAATCATACATGTTAACATTAATCAATGCACTGAGTTAACACGAACTAACTGCAAACTTTATTTCCATAGCGTTAACTAACATGAATAAATGCGGAATAACTGTGGCGGTTCATTGTTTAGTAAACGCATTAACTAACATTAACTAATATATCCTTATTGCTAAAGTGTTACCAGCGTTGGTTTTTAACAATATATGTTACACATGTTGATCTGAGATGTTTAATGAGTTTTAATATGGACAGACTTAAGTCATCTGCTTCTCCACGGTAATGCGGTTTCCATTTGCAGCCGCGCGCGCGTGTGTGTGATTAATACCCTCCCATCCACTTGATTTAGGATTCATCACCGTTTTCTGTCAGAAATCCTGCGTTGGAGAATGTCAGTCAGTTCCTCCCTCCAGCAGAGCACCAGGACGCACGGAGCCGAGCCCGACGACAGCGCCGAGGAGGAGGAATGGGAGATCGGCGTCGGGGATCTGATCATTGACCTGGACGCGGATTTGGAGAAGGATCGACAGACATCGGAGATGAATCGCGTTTTGAGCGTTAAAAGCGCGGTCGAAGGTCGCGACGAGCTCGATATAAATGCGCGACTGGTCGTGCATTCGACGGCCTAAAATCACGAGCAGCCGTTCCTCTGCAAGAAACCAAGAAATTCAAGCTGAAACGGAGGAATTCTAATAATGATCGGTTTGCATCGGTGGAGATTGGTGAGCGGAATTCCTAAAGTATGCGTCGGTTAAGCGGGAAACGCGGAGGCTAAGGACGCGAGATAATGAGTTCAGCACCGTCGCCGAAGGACAGCAGCCCGAAGCGGCACGGGCCCGCGAGACCTAAAGACGGGAAGAAAGGGCAAAAACAAGGCAGTTCGAAGAGAGAAAGAATTCGACTAAAACACGAAAGGAGAAGGCCGAGCGATGAGTTCGGCGGGTTCGGGGGACCGTCGGCGGAGAAACGTGGAGGTGTATTCGGTGGGTTCGGAGGGTCTGGTCGGAAGGGGGCCGGAATGGACGCGGCGGCTATTGTTGACGGAACGCGGAGGAGCCAGCCTTGAGGACGGTAAGCACGGTACAAAAATCGGCTGATGGGATGGCCAATACACCGCTATGTGAGCTGATGGCGAATTCTATGTTTTGCGCACCGTTATAATTATATTCCGCCAATCTCGTTGAGCGTCAAACACTCGTCGGGTTTGTTCGCATGTTTGCGTTCGGATTTCAATTTTAGGAGGTTTTCTTTTGTTTGTCAGCCATTTGCTTTGTTAACGCGGCCCTTGAGAGATTCTGTTGCTATTGGAAACCCAAGCATCATTATTTCCTTCTGTTTGTTTTGGACAAAGACATGCTGGCTTGTTTGAGGACAAGATGCTTTCGTGTGATATTTACAGTTTTAAATGTTGAGAGAGTGGCTCCACCCCCTTGTGGTTTCGGCCAAACTGTGCTCTATTGTCCCTCTTGTCATTTTTGATGTCATTGAATCTGGGCTATTCTGTCATTGCTTGATCATCAGATAAGCACTAATGGCTGATCGGGCCTTTTCTTCTATGATGCTCCTGAATTGTGGACATTTCTGCCCTCTGAGAAGAGGAATGCAGAATCTCTGATTGTTTTTATACATATCATCACTAAAACTTAGATGTTATGACTGCTTTTCTATGTGATTAAAGGAATTCCCTGATAGACTGCTTAATATTTGTGTTTACATCTGTAGTAGGTCATTTGATCATCTTCGAAACATATTAGACATCAATTTTCAGATGTTAAATAGACATTTAGATGAACATGTCTTTAAAAGTTAGAATGCTCCTGCAGCAGATCTGTTTAAGATGTTTATGAGATATATCAGACTCAGATTTGAGATGTTGCCTGATAGCACACGTGAGACATCTATTTGATGTTTATATCTGGAAGACGTATTTATTAGATCACTTGCAAAACGTCTATTAGATGTCAATTTTCAGATGGTAAATAGACCTTTAGAATGTCTTTAAGACGTTTTAAAGTTTCTTCAGCAGACATTTTAAGATGTTTAGATTTGAAATGTTCCCTAATAGTGAGATGTCTATTTGATGTTTGTGTTTACATGTGGAAAAACGTTTATTAGATGTTAATTTTCATACATTAAATAGACATTTAGACTATGTCTTTAAGATGTGTAAAATTCAGAATGTTCCTCCAGCAGGCCTTTCTAAAGACATTTATCAGACTTTTGAATACAGATGTCTTCCAGAGCAAATGATATGTGCAGGCACATGTATGCTGCATGTGTTTATTTTGTGTATTATTATCTTGGCTTTGTTTTCTGTCTTTTTTATGTATTTATTTGTATGTGTGTGTGTTTCTTTTAGCTTTATTCTTCATATATATGTCCATAAAGCCCTTTGAGATGCTTCTTTTAAAGGTGCTATATAAAAATATAGTTTAATATTATTATCAGCCATTCATTGTGTGCACAATATATTGGCGACCATATCAATATCGACCAATAAATGCTGTGTTTAATTATCATTAACGAAATTAAGCCGGCAGGTGACACGGTGGCTCAGTGGTTAGCACTGTGGCCTCACAGCAAGAAAGTCGCTAGTTAGAGTCCTGGTTGGGTCAGTTGGCGTTTCTGTGTGGAGTTTGCATGTTCTCCCCGTGTTGGCGTGGGTTTCCTCCGGGTGCTCTATAGGGGAATTCCCCTCTACACATGCGCTAAAGGGGAATTGATGAACTAAATTGGCCGTAGTGTATGAGTGTGTGTGTGAATGAGTGTGTATGGGTGTTTCCCAGAACTGGGTTGCAGCTGGAAGGGCATTCGCTGTGTAAAACATATGCTGGAATAGTTGGTGGTTCATTCCACTGTGGCAACCCCTGATGAATAAAGAGACTAAGCTGAAGGAAAATGAATGAATGACTAATATGTAAATAATACTAAATATATACATATTTAAACACACATTCATATAAGTAAACAAATAGACCGAATGATTTCTGCATATTCAGATTTTGTGTGGGCCTAGTTATCCATATTGATGAAAAATTCCATATCAGTGCATATACTCAGCGAAAATGCTTCTCTTTCTTAGAGTTTTTGTCTTGTTTTTAGTCCAAACATCTAAAAATCCTTAAATCAAGGTGCATTTTCTAGACAAGCAAAAAATATTGTTTTGTTTTAAGACATAATGAGTCTAATTAAGTCAAATTAATCTGAAAATGCGATAAGCAAAATCTTATGTCAAATAGAAAAACAAGATTATTCTGCTTCCCCCATTGTCAGATGAGTTTTTTTTTATGAGAAACTCACTTCATTTTGAGTCATTAGTTCTGAAAACAACACTATATGTTTTGCTCGTCTAGAAATTGCTTCTTGATTTAAGAGTTTTTACATATTTAGACAAAACAATTAAGTAAGAAAAGCATTTTTACATTGTAAAAGGTTTAGTTTTGATTTGTTTTGATGTAATAGAGCAGCAGGGCACTGCATATACATCAGCTCTCACTGAGTTTGTCTTGTTTGCTTTCTCTCCTCAGCTTGGTGTAAAGACACGGTCAGTCGGAACGAATACACAGGAATCGGAGAAAGCTCTGGAGTCCAGCTACATGGAGCCCTGTCAGCCGGGAACCAGCGTCAATCTAGAGGGTATTGTGTGGCATGAGACAGAGGAAGGTAAGAGTGTGCTGTTCATGTTATTCAGTGTAAAATACACTGAAAGAAGTGAAACTACTCTGAAAAAATGACCCTTTTCTCATGTACGTGTTTCTCAGCAGCAGAAGTCATGAGAGTTGGTTAAATTAGAGCGCAGTGTAGAGCTGCACATGTTGGAAAAATCTTTTCCTGCGATAAATATTGCAATACAACTACAGTTTCACAAGATATTTTGAGGCGACACGGTGGCTCAGTGGTTAAAACTGTCACCTCACAGCAAGAAGTTCACTGGTTTGAGTCCCGGCTGGGTCAGTTGTCGTTGAGTCCAAAGACATGTGGTACAGGTGAATTGGGTAAGCTAAATTGTCCGTAGTGTATGTGTGTGAATGAGTGTGTATGGATGTTTCCCAGTGATGGGTTGCAGCTGGAAGGGCATCCGCTGCTAAAACATGTGCTGGATGAGTTAGCGGTTCATTCCGCTGTGGCGACCCCGGATTAATAAAGGGACTAAGCTGAAAAGAAAATGAATGAAATATTGCAATATGAATACAGTGTTACAAGATATTTTGAGGCGACACAGTGGCTCAGTGGTTAGAAATGTCACCTCAACGCAAGAAGGTCGCTGGTTCGAGTCTCGGCTGGGTCAGTTGGCGTTTCTGTGTGGAGTTTGCATGTTCTCCCCGTGTTGGCGTGGGTTTCCTCCGGGTGCTCCGGTTTCCCCCACAGTCCAAACACATGTGCTATAGGAGAACTGATGAACTAAACTGGTAATAGTGTATGAGTGTGTGTGTGAATGAGTGTGTATGGGTGTTTCCCAGTACTAGGTTGCAGCTGGAAGGGCATCCGCTGTGTAAAACAAATGATGGAATAGTTGGCGGTTCATTCTGCTGTGGTGACTCCTGATAAACAAAGGGACTAAGCCGAAGAAAAATGAATGAATTATTTTGATCAAGCAAGAGCAAATAATTTTTGGAGTGCACTGTGAAGTACTTGTATGAATGAAGATTCTAGATTGAGTTAGCATATTGCATCTCCTTTTCTTCCTCAGCATGTTATGAATGTGTCTATTTGGAAATGTGCTGTGGAGTGAAGGGCGAGTTTTGTCATGAGCTCCACAGGACTGCATTTTCAAAGCAGCTGTGAGACTGAATCATTGGAAGCAAGAGGAGACACTGGTTGCATATTGATTAAGCAAATTAAAATTGCAGACCACCATCTTAACTTCCATCACTGAGATCAAGCACAGAATTAATCCAATAATATAAAAATAGCATATGGCTAAACATGTTATGGTTTTACAAAATGTTTCCGATATTTAAAAAAAAAAAAAAAGGGGGGGGGGGGGGGGGGGGGGGGGGATGGGGCATGGTGGCTCAGTGGTTAGCCAGTTGCCTCACAGCAAGAAGGTTGCTGGTTCCAGTCCCGGCTTGGTCAGTTGAAATTTCTGTGTGGAGTTTGCATGTTCTCCCCTTGTTGGTGTGGGTTTCCTCCGGGTGCTCCGGTTTACCCCACAGTCCAAACACATGCGCTATAGGGGAATTGATGAAGAAAATTGGCCGTAGTGTATGAGATGCGTGAATGAATGTGTATGGGTGTTTCCCAGTACTGGGTTGCAGCTGGAAGAGCATCCGCTACATAAAACATATGCTGGATAATTTAGCGGTTCATTCCGCTGTGGAGACCCCTGATGAATAAAGGGACTAAGGTGAAGGAAAATGAATGAATGAATGATAAAAAAAGACCTCTTGACGATTCCAAGTCTGCTCCATACCTCATTGGAGAATGTATAACTCCATGCTAATTATTAGTTAAATGTAATTATTAGTTAAATGTAATTATTGGTTAAATGTACACTGAAAAATGATCCGTTAATGAACAGTTTCTGTGTTTGGTGTTTATTTATGGTGGTGAATTGCATTATGGGATGTTGATCTCTGCTCTGTCCTCTTCTGATGTTGATCATTCAACTCTGCAGTTAAACAAAGTGACTTTTATTGACATTTTAGTGGTTTGAGAATATAAATAATAACATGTAGAGCAGTGTTTCCCAACCCTGTTCCTGAAGGCACACCAACAGTCCACATTTTCAACCTCTCCCTAATCAAACACACCTGAATCACCTAATTAGAACATAAGAAGAGACTCCAAAACCTGAAGTAAATTAGTCAGGTAAGGGAGACATCCAAAATATGTAATGTTGGTGTGCCTCCAGGAAAAGGGATGGGAAACATTGATGTAGAGGAATAAGTCTGTAAAATAGCAGAAAATGTGCTGCAGTTTATTAAAATGTTTCTGTAGCGTAATATACAACACCAACACACACAATATAGCACAATATATTACACATGTGCAGAAAACTTTTTACAAAACAAGCAAATAAACGGTGAAAAATAAAAACATTAAAAACAAAATACGGAAAACTGCTAATTTATGGATATCAAAATATGTATAATATGAAGAAGAAAATTATATTCACACAAAATAAAAATATTGTTTACTATTAAGACACTTTTTTTTTACTTTGGGACAACATAGATTTTAATTATGAAAAATTAATGCTTTTAAGTTGACCTACGGGCTTCATTTTTTGCATTCATTCATTCATTCATTTTCCTTTAGCTTAGTCCCTTTTATACATCAGGGGTCGCCACAGCGGAATGAACAGCCAACTGTTACAGCATAGGTTTTACACAGCGGATGCCCTTCCAGCTGCAACCTAGTACTGGGAAACACCCATACACACTCATTCTCACACACACACACACAATCTCATACACTACGTCCAATTTAGTACACCAATTCCCCTATAGCGCATGTGTTTGGACTGTGGGGGAAACCGGAGCACCCGGAGGAAACCCACACCAACATGGGAAGAACATGCAAAGTCCAAGCAGAAACGCCAACTGACCCAGCCGGGACGCGAATCAGTGACCTTCTTGCTGTGAGGCTACAGAGCTAACCACTGAGTCACTGTGCCGCCCTTTTTTGCTATCATTTAAGGCAATGGCCTCAAACTCAATTCCTGGAGGGCTGCAGTTCTGCACAGTTTAGCTGCAACCACCTCCAATTCACACCTGCTCAGTAGTGTTTAGTAGTCTTGCACACCTTGATTAGTCTGATCAGCTGTGTTTGATTAGGGTTGGAGCAAAACTGTGCAGAGCTGCGGCACTCCAGGAATCCAGTTTGAGACCTATGATTTAAGGCTAATTTAATTACTTATTACTTAATCCAATATAAATAATGTACTTTGAATGAAAGACAGTAGTTTCACCTTTTTCATTGTAGGGTATATGTCACTTGTGTTGTTACTCAAAAGTGCATACAGTCTGGTTGAAGCTAACCTTCATTATATCATGTAGTTAAAGTTTATTGTGATTATATCGTATTTTCTTTATTGTCCTGTTGCTCTGACGTATTGTATTAGTTTTGTTTAAAATAAATAATGTGTATTAATTATATTTTTGTGTTTGATCTCTCTTCTATGTTGCGACTTGAATGAGCAGGTCGTAACTATCTACGTATGGCTAAAATGAAATGTTTTCAAATTTGGTCATTGTATAAAATGTTTTAAACCTCTGAGGGACTCAATAATCGTGTTTGATTCCAGGAGTTCTGGTTGTGAACGTCACATGGAGGAAACGGACCTACGTAGGCACGCTTTTGGACTGTACCAAGCACGACTGGGCTCCACCACGGTAATGTGCATGAAACAGGTCAAAATTATGAGACCTCGTGTGAAATTTAAAGAGTCATGAAACCCTGGTTTACATGTCGTGAGATTTTAACGTTTTTCAGTGTTGAACATCAATTAAGACAACGTTAGCATCTGTTTGTTTTAATTGAAGGGAATAACTGCCTTTTCAAGAGTTCACACTTAGCTGATGATTGATTATGAAGCTTGTTTGGCATGCTGTCCTGGGAGAGAGCCCTGAGCTCATCAGATCCTCGAGCCCGGGGGGTCCCTCGCATTTGCAAGGCAAGAGGGGAGTTTGAGCTCAGGTAGAACTCCCCTGCTGTAGTAGCTAATGAACAGATAGTGATTACTCTTAGGAGATAACTACTTACTAGGAGCATGTCTATGGTGTCAATTAACTTAAGTTGCATGTTTTTGGATGGTGGGAGGAAACCGAGGAACCTCGGGGAAACCCACGTGAGCATGGGCAGAACGTGTAAACTCCGCACAGAAACATCAGCTGGCTTGGAAATGACTAGAACCAGTGACGTTCTTGCTGTGAGGCAACAGTGCTAACAACTGGGCCACCATGCCACCCATTAAGGAAAGGAAGAGGAGTAGGGTGGAAGGGAGGATTCTTCAAAACAAAGATGGCTATCATATGGAACTGATATGGGTATTTATATTGGCTTAGGAATCGTCTGACTGGTAAATCATAAACTGACTAATGCGGGACCAGCCGCAAGCAATTATAAGCACGTGATGCTCTCAAAATTAGTTTATAAATAAACTTCACTTAGCCAATCATCATCTTCTGGGTTTAAAATCTATAAGGGGGAAATTAAAATAAACCTTTTAAACAGTGGTTTGTTCTGGAGCCAATTAAAAAAGTGAAACGAAATGAAATAACACTTTCTCTAGAAGGGCGACGCAGTGGCGCAGTAGGTAGCGCTGTCACCTCACAGCAAGAAGGTCGCTGGTTTGAGTCCCGGCTGGGTCACTTGGTGTTTCTGTGTGGAGTTTGCATGTTCTCCCTGTGTTGGTGTGGGTTTCCTCCGGGTGCTCCGGTTTCCCCCACAGTTTAAAGACATGTGGTTCAGGTGAATTGGGTAGGCTAAATTGTGAGTGTGAATGAGTGTGTATGGATGTTTCCCAGAGATGGGTTGCGGCTGGAAGGGCATCTGCTGCGTAAAACATATGCTGAATAAGTTGGCGGTTCATTCCGCTGTGGCGACCCCGGATTGATAAAGGGACTAAGCCGAAAAGAAAATGAATGAATGAATGAATGACTTTCTCTTGAAGAAAACATACTATGGAAACGAAGGAGATACTATGAAAACTTCCTTGCTCTGTTAAACATTATTTTATAAACAATAATTATTTTCCAGGAGGGTTAATAATTTTAACTTCAGCAGCATATATTATTGTCTGGACTTGATTTTAAGTTTATTTATTTACATAAGCTTTTGACTCTCTGTTTATTTACCCAGGTTTTGTGAATCGCCAGTGAGTGACTCCGAAATGCCTTGTGCGCGTGGACGTGGTAAACGGATGCGACTGGCCATTCCAGATCAACCCAATGTTGACCCAAGTCTCTCTAAGATACGAGGATTAACCCACAAGAGGCGCGGCGTGGGAATCGGCAACAAAGGCAGACGAGGGAGCCTGAACCTCAGTGGCTGCAGAACTCCGGGATACTACGCTGTAGAGGACATCAAATCCAATCCACTTATATGTGGAAAGAGAAAAAGCAAAGCCCCTGCCGATCTGGATTTAAGCTTGGTCTCAGAGGACATTAGAAACGGGAATGGGAAAAGGATACGAGCCAAATCTAGGAGTGCTCCTTCCACACCTCAAGGTAAATCTGACCCGGTGTTTCTTGATCAAGTGTGTGCATCTCCAATGCTAATAGACTGTCCACATCCGAACTGCAACAAAAAGTACAAACACATAAATGGACTCCGTTACCACCAATCACATGCTCATCTGAACAACGACAGCAAACAAGAGTTTGAGGTGGAGAGTGAGGACAGACTTTCAGATTTTGATGAAACGATCAACTCTGTACCTTTTGAATCCTCCGAGAACATTGTGTCTAAGAAGCCTAGAGGCATGTGTAAACTCAATGCAGTCAGTTCTCCGAAGAGCAGGAAAGCACTGATTAGCAATGATAGCAGTTCTGTAGCCAATGCAAAACTACGGCAGAATGTGGCAAATAAAGATGCATCCATAGATGATCTAAGCAACCTCCCGCTCATTTCCAACATGTCTGTTGTCCTTGAGAACTGCCTCATGACGGATCGTAACACATCCGTGGAAATGCCCAAACTTGAAGCTGAAGGTGCGATTGATAAAAGAGACATCTGTAGCAAAATTAAAAAGGAAAGTGGGTTTGCTGAGAGATGTTCAGGAAAGTCTAGAAATAACAGACTTGTCAATGCTGCTCCTGCTCCTCCGAAGCTAACCGTTATCCCACCGGCTGCGTTTTCAACTAAAACAACTGAAGTTTCTTCTCATCAGGCGACTCCAACTGTTTCCCTCACAAAAGCCAAGAACCTCTCGCTGAAACCCATTAAGCCAAAGCTAGATGTAATTGCACAAGTCAACATGTCCAACACTACCGTAGTGCTGAGCAAAGACAGTAAGAGGAAAGAAAAGCACAGATTAAAGGACAGAAATGGCAAAGATCCACGGAGTCCCAAAAGTGATCCAATATACCAAAAAATGGAGGATACAAAAAGCATCAGTAAGGAATTTCCGGTGAGCCTCTTGAAGGAGCACTTGAGCAAGCAAGATGTTCTGAATGGTCCAAGTGAAACTCAAGAAAGCCGCATGGCGAGTATCCGAGCTGAAGCTGACAAGGTGTACACGTTTTCAGACAATGCCCCGAGTCCATCAATCGGCAGTTCTGCAAGAATAGACTGCGGCACTCTTACTAACGGAGATGGAGCGACTACTAAAACAAACAGCCCTGCATACTCCGACATATCCGATGCCACAGAGGACGGTGGATCAAACTCGAGATCTAGACGGAACTCAACACAAGAATCAAATGGCAATCCCAAAATACCATCAATAAGCACTGCACCAACAGTGAACCCAGGTAAAGACATCCAATCTCATGGTCATGCCTACGAATCTCATTGCGTACCCGGATTCATGCACTCAAGCCAAGCCAGTTCCACTCCGTTCCACAAGGTGGCTTCACCTTACAGTCGAACAAAGGATGAGTTGAGAGATTTAGATGAGGATATGAAAAGCCCAGAATCTTCTAGCCAGCTTCAGTACGCTGAAACACACACCGCGCTGGCTCAATCCTTGTACTATGGACAGTACAGTCGCAATGTCGCCATGGACCAGAAGATGTTGATGATGCCTGGCTCCCACAGACCGCTCACTGAAGCGTGCTGCGAGGAAATGCAGTATAGTAAACAAAGCCGAGGTCAAGTTAGACGCGGATCTGAGCAAAAAGACCGAACAAAGGAAGAGCAAAAGCAATTTATAAGCTCTCCTCAGGCGAGTCATAAGGCGGCGAACTCTGTTAAGATTAACTGTGCGAAACCTGGCTTCATCTATGTGGAGTTGGACAAGCAGATGTCGTTTCAGCAACAGGGGCGGCCAAAAGAGCAAGCATCCCTCAAGGAATCTGAAGACCTCAGTTTGGAGAGTTCAAACTCAAAATCAAATGTGGACACAAATGTAACATTTCTGAATGTAAGTTACTGATGTTACTTATCATTTACTGAGGAAATGTTCTAGTAAAAGACAATAACAGACTTCTAGAAATATCCGTGATTATGGTGGGATAACAACCCAAACGCATGTTTGATTGTTTGGGGGAAATATGGTCCTTAATCATCAAACGATCGAATATGCCAGGATTTTTTGATGATTGATTGAGATCATATTGATTTCTAAAGATTTTCCGCATATTAAACACTTAATTTCACAGGGCTACTGTTTCATAAGGGCTTCCCTGTAAGGTGTTTAATTTCTTTGGTTGTCAGACCCAAGTTTGACGGTAGATGTTCCTCTGGGTTTAGGCTTCAGAATCTCAGTCCTGGAGCCACTCTTATCAGTCCAAATATGTGAAGCAGCAAAATCACGAGGTCAACAAGATCTCTGAGGAATTGAGTCTCAGTCCAGAAAAGGGGAAAGACTGGCACATAGAGCCCGAGTCCCGGCTGGAGGCTGAACTAAAGTGTGAGACGATTGCTGACGGTCCCGAAGAAAGCACCCGGCCGGAAGGAGACGAAACATCAGGCGAGACGTCTGAAGACTCCACACGAACTGCAGCAGCATCACCTCAGCCATCTTTCCTCCAGTTTCAACACTCTTATCCATATTTACACCTGTGCGAGACGGGCAGCAATGCATACAGAGTGATGTCTCCAGCTCTGGTGCACAATTACCCAGGTAATCATCTACTGTACCGCGTAAACATGACACCAGAGGTGCTTGTATGAGAAACTGCTTGTAAAGAGTAAGCTGTGTGTTTTCCATTCTAGGTTTCCATTACCCTTTGTATGGAAAAACAGCAGGGAGGGAGGATTCGGAAGGGGCTCAAAGCAGTAAACCGGTGACAGATTCGACAGCATTAGAGCTTCTGTCACATCCACTCCTGCCTTATCATGGCAAATCTCCTGTTGTATGTATCTCACTACAAAAAAACGATAATTATAATAATAATAATTATGACCCTGGAGCACAAAACCAGTCTTATGTAGCACAAGTGAATTCTTGACATTAACCAAAAATATCTTGTATGGGTCAAAATTACTGCTTTTACTTATTAAATGTTATGTTATTAAATATTATGAATATTAAAATTATGTTCTATGAAGATATTTTGTACATTTCTTACTGTAAATATATCAAAACATTATTTGCATTGCTAAGAACTTAATTTGAGCAACTTTAAAGACAATTTAATCAATATTTAGATTTTTTTAAACCTTCAGATTCCAGATTTTGAAGTAGTTTGTATCTCAGACAAATATTGTGTTATGATAACAAACCATACATTAATGAAAAGCTTATTTATTCAGTTTTTTAGACACTTATGACTGATTTTCTGGTCCATGCACGGTCACAAATATTACAATACATATAATTAATTCTTACAAATATGTGTTGGGAAATGTGTGTACTGTATTTTGAACTGCACAGCTCTGCTCTTTCTTTCAACTATTAAAAAATCATTAATAGATTGTAAATATTTTGGCTTCACCCCATGGTGATTTGAAGTTGTCGCTCTAATTGTGACGTCAGGTTCTGCGCTCCTATTGGCTGTTGGTTTAATGGTCGTCATAGTTCAATCACACTGAATGAAAGTGTCTGAAATCCTCTGACACTGCCAGAATTTCATTCATTGATTTTCTTATCGGCTTAGTCCCTTTATTCATCAGGGGTCGCCACAGTGGAATGAACCGCCAACTTACCCAGCATCTGTTTTATGAAGCGGATGCCCTTCCAGCTGCAACGCATCACTGGGAAACACCCATAAACTCTCATTCACACACACACACACACACACACACACACTCATACACTATGGACAATTTAGCTTACCCAATTCCCCTATAGCGCATGTGTTTGGACTGTGGGGGAAACCGGAGCACCCGGAGGAAACCCACACCAACACGGGGAGAACATGCAAACTCCACACAGAAACACCAACTGGCCCAGCCGAGGCTCGAACCAGCGACTTTCTTGCTGTGAGGCGACAGCTCCACCCACCACGCCACCCTGCCAGAATTTCATTAGATGGAAAAATTAAAGTCCATCTTGCATGGAATTCAGGGAAAGTCTATCAGTATATTAAAGTCTGTGTGAAATCAGAAATGGCAATGTTTATTTCGCTAGTGCACATTGCTACTCTTAACATGAACAATTAATTGGTTTGTTTTGGTAATCTTGAAACTTAAGTCTTAACTTGGGTAGCCCTGTGGCCTCACAGCAAGGAGGTCGCTGGTTCAAGCCTCGGCTGGATTTTAGTTGGCATTTCTGTTTGGAGTTTGCATGTTCTCCCCATGTTGGCGTGGGTTTCCTCCGGGTGCTCCGGTTTCCCCCACAGTCCAAACACATGCGCTATAGGGGAATTGGATAAGCTAAGTTGTCCGTAGTGTATGAGTGTGAATGAGTGTGTATAGATGTTTCCCAGTGATGGGTTGCAGCTGGAAGGGCATCCGCTGTGTAAAACATGTGCTGGATAAGTTGGCGGTTCATTCCGCTGTGGCGACCCCGGATTAATAAAGGGACTAAGACGAAAAGAAAATGAATGAATGAATGATAATCTTGAAACGTAAGTCTGAGCATCTGCTTCTGTGTTCGGATTGGCTCCTTCTCTGTTGATGTCAGTTTGACACTTCAGCAAATATATTCTTAGCCACACCCCTTTTCGGTTTGACCCACCCCCAACTCAATATTCCGTTTTAGTTGGAAGAGCTTCAACATACTGAAATAAAAGTCTTACTTTATTTACTTATGGTCCACTCTAATATGTTTTCATTTAAAACACATATTTTTCTCTCAGTTTCAGCCTTCTCTCCACACTGAGACGAAAACAAAAACAAATCTATTTGAAAACGCTGTCTAGAGTGGATAAATCTAAAACAGTGTTTTGGTGTTTACGGTAAAAACAGAGGCTTTTGGAAAACGATGATGCATCTTAGTCATGAGATGCAGTCATGCGACTAATTCTGCTAACATGGTGGTGGACATTGGAAAGCAGATGTTTTGGATGTTTGGTCAGCGTTATTAAAGATGAATGTGAGTGTGTAGATGCTCCGTATCGCCTCTCTTCAGTACACAGGGAGTGTTTATTGAAGCTGTTGTTAAGATCGGACCACAGTCACATATTCAGTTTCAGAGAGACGCAGAGTAAATTAATGGTAGGCGAATATGCGCAAATGAAAGCGTCTGACGTCTGTGTCCTACGCGGTACATCAACTAGAGCACTCTTTAGTGGAGAGAATTGAAAACCATAGTGTGAACATGGAGCATTTTAGACCATAATGCCCTTTTCAAATGTGTCCGGATTTGTGTAGATGCAGCGTTACTGTTCACCAGGTTACTGATTTCTACTGTATCATTTGTACATTTCTTTTACAATAAAAGTCATGTCCATTTTCTACAGTGTGTTGTCAAAGACAGGCGTATGGTCTTCACAGTGGTGTTTACACATATTATATTTTGCTCCTTCAGCCTGGAGAAAGAGGATCTCCAGAACAGGAGCGCGAGTCTGAGCGGGAGAGAGAATCGGCTCCATTCAGCCGACACCTTCAGGCACATCACCTGACGCACCTGGGCATGAGCTACACACTGGTGTCTGGACAATACGACCCCTTCCAAGGTGAAAAGGTCAAAATCAGCTGAACTATATTACACTACTGAACTCACTACAGCCTCTATTAAAGTACGTATGCAGTAGAATTATCAGCTCTCCTGTATATTTTTCCCCAATTTCTGTTTAGCAGATTTAACTCATTTCTAATCATAACAGTTTTAATAACTCATTTAACTAAATTCTTTTCTCTTTGTCATGATGACAGCACATAATATTAGACTAGATATTCTTCAAGACACTTCTATACAGCTTAAAGTGACATTTAAAGGCTTAACTAGGGTAATTAGGGTAAAGTTAGGGTAATTAGGCAAGTCATTGTATAACAGTGGTTTGTTCTGTAGACTATCCAAAACTAATATTGCTGAAGGGGGCTAATAATATTGACCTTAAAATGGCTTTAAAACTATTAAAAACTGCTTTTATTCTAGCTGAAATAAAACAAAGGCTTTCTCCAGAAGAACAAATATTAGAGGAAATACTGTGAGAAATTCCTGAATCTGAGAAACATAATTTGGGAAATATTTGAAAAAAAATAAAATAAAAAATTACAAGAGGGCGAATAATGCTGACTTCTGAATCCCTTTGTATGATCCCTTTGAAGCACAATTTCAATGGGCTTCATTTATGAAATATAAGAATAAAGTTATGTGTTTTAAGTTATAAAAGTGGTTCTGTTATATAAATTATTTCCACATTTATATGTACAAATATTTTCCTAATTTCTAATAACTAAATTTTGTCTTTGCCATGACGAGAGTACATATTTTTCTAGTTATTTTACAGGATACTAGTATTGGCAACTGCAATTTAAAGACTTAATTAGGGTAATTAGGCTAGTCATTGGACAACAATGGTTCATTCTGTAGACCAGTGTTTCCCAACCCTGTTCCTGGAGGCACACTAACAGTACATATTTTCGGTGTTTCTCTTATCTGACCCATTAACTTCAGGTGTTGGAGTCTCTTCTGATGTTATGATAAGTTGATTCAGGTGTGTTTGATTAGGGAGAGGTTGAAAATGTGGACTGTTGGTGTGCCTTCAGGAACAGGGTTGGGAAACACTGCTGTAGACAATCGAAAAACAATTCTAAAGGTGGTGATAGTATTGACCTTAAATATATTTGTAAAAATTAATAACTGCTTTAGGAAGGTCTATTTTACACACAAATGACCAATTGACACTTATATTTATGAATGTTTTATAAATGAGCCCCTATAAATTCTAGACGTCTGTAAGATTCCACAAAGTGCTGTAGAAGCTAAACAATATGACATGTTGCATTACATAAATACACTTTAGATGCATTTACAGTGAAGACAGAATAGTTAGGGTACTGTAGGAGCTGATTATAATGTTCTGTAATCTGTGATCCTCAAGGTTTGAGTTCTGCGGCACTGGTTGGAAACCAGCAAGTGACGACAACACAGACCTGCTCCAGTGGTGAGAAAACCAGTGCAATAAGCACTGCCGTTAAACTAACTCCTGTAGCTCAGGACAGCAAAAAATGGCGCTAGCAAAGCCAAGGTTATACTGTAGATTTGATTCCCATAGAATGCATGACCAGACCTGGTGCAAGCTATACCTTAAAGGTCCCGTGAAGTGCTTTGAAATGTGCAGGTTTGATTGGATGTTTGATGTAATCTCAATTGAAACATGAAGACAGGGTGGGACATAAAGTAGCCCCTCCCCTTTAAAAAAAACAACCAATAGCGTTTTGTTTTCCTCACAGCTCTGTCAGTGACAGTGGTTCAGATCAAGTGCACCAAATGAGAGGCGAATGAGATGAAAGGGGAGGGGCATGTCAGATACTAGAAAGCATTTGATTGGTCAGAAGATTCGATGAAAAAAATTAAGTATAAGGTGACGGCAAAGAAATGCTTTTAAATACATTTCAGTGTTTCCTCTAGGATTTTTTCCAGCTGTGGAGGCAGGCCTTTTTTACACAGATCTACCAACCACCTGTGGCGTTATTTCAATGACAAATGTCGTGAGCGCAGCATTACAAGATCGCATTCGCATTTATGTAATAGCCTACGAGCATACGACTACGACTTGCGAGCCGATTTCCTCTGCTCGTACTCGCCCCCTCAAATATACACTGCTCAAGCGCAGATCTTCTTTTGCGCTCTCAAATAAACAATGCTGAAGTGCGATTTAGTGCGTTTATGTAATAAGCATGTTTCCAACATTTATTTGAGTTGCAAGGAATATTTATGAATGTCTCCAATAGTCCAATAGACCTACAGAGCGGTATTAATGCGTCCTGAAGTAAAGTGAAACGGCTATGTGTCGTGTTTGCTGGCATCACGCTAGTCAGTCAGTCAGCACGTAACCCTAAAAGGTGTTGGATTAGAAGCTGTAATGTAGCCGTGGCGGGATCAATTTTGCTAGGCGCCCCGCCATGTAAGAATGAATGTAGCGGAAACCATGCATTTAGCGTGACAAACTGCAAACTTTGCATATTTACACTAAATGTAAATCACTGTTTCGGAGCACACTAGCTTATAGATATCATTAAGACTAACAAACTGGGGTGCGTTTCCCAAACAACGATGTAACTCGCAGCTGAACTATCATGATACGATGCATCGTTTGGAAAAAGAACAATGTAGTGACGAGTGTTTCCCAAAACGCATAGTTTCTATGGCAGATCCATCGCTTGAACCATGTTAGTTATAACGTAAAACACCCAGAATGACGCTCTAAACAGGGCGGAGTAACTACTTCTTTAGAGAAGACCCCCATCATTTCTGTGTGCAGATTATATTGTTTTACAAAAACATAAATTTAAAATAAAATCCAACAATAGATTTGGTAAAATCATGCACTCGCTATCCATATTAACTGAAATATATGGCACATATAGAGCCTGTGATTGCTTTACAAATATTACTGAGAATGACATATCATATTCTAAAACATGAAATCACTTACAAAATCTAACACATATTCTAATATCATATATAAATTATATAAATAAATAAATAATGAGGCAGTTTATCAAGAAATGAAATGTAATAATCATGTATTAGAAATAAAAAAAATCATACTTTAATAATAATATTAATAATTATGATGAGGATGATGATGATGCTTATTATTAAAGTAGTATATTGTTTTTTTTTTTACTTTTACAATTTGACACATGTAAACCACAGCAGAAAGTTCTAACCAGCAGGCCCGTGTCATATACAGTACAGATGCTTAATAAATAATCCACTATAAATTAAAAGCATTAACGTATGCTATGTTTTTTGTTTTCACAAGCTTTGGAGACGTAACATAAATTCGGCTTTTAAATAATAGGTCACCTATAGCTTTCATCATGAGGCTGTGTTCAAAATGACATCAATTTTTTCAGAGTGCACTGCTAAGGGAGCTCTAGTGTAAACATGAAAATCGCTAAAACTAAACTGTAAAAATACTTTGAAAGCAACTTACACCTAAGAGAGATGACCTTAATGCTGTTTTATTTTTCATAATTCCAACTTTGAATGTTAGAATGTTCTAAATGAATAGGGCATAGGGGGGATAAGTGGGAATAGCACACAGCCAGGAACTACGTTTCAAACTACAGCTCCAGAGGTATAGTTGCGAGTGCTCAAGTTTGCGACGCAGTTTGCGAATGTTCGTTGGAGCGACGGATTTGGGAAACGGCAAATCAACAAACTATGTTTGTAACCACCGGAACTTGCGACCTTAGTTGGCTAACGATGGTTTTGGGATACGCACCCCAGATTGGAACCAATGACGTAGTGGTTAACATGGCGACCTGAGTTCGATTTGCACCTCAAAGTCCTATGCCGACCCTTCCCCTCTCTCTGCGCCCCATGCGTTCCTGTCAATACTCTCCTATCCATCAAAAGGTGAAACCCCCCACAAATATAATTATAAAAAAAGACTAACATACTGATAATAACATCTATAAAACTATTTTAATTTGACTGGACCTTTAAATGCAGTCTTAGTAGCTTTGGTTAAAATGAAAAATAAAATACCGTGAAAATTTTATGATAAAATTTTTAAAATGATTAAAATTGTAAATAGTCTGACTTGAACATTTTTATCAGGGATGTTTGCATTGCAGCCTCATTTGAATAAATCATTCAACACGTAATGCTGCGAGTGTTTAATCTCTGTTTAATCTCTGCAGAAAATGACGGGAAGATGTGAGATGCTTCACAAGGATTCACAGACATCAATTCCATGGTGTTTCTCATCGCCTCCATATGGAGGCAGCGACTAATTTCATTTTAAACCAATGAATGTACTTATCGAGGAAGACCAATCAGAAAGAAGCCTGATGATAAACATTTGGTCCCTGTAAATCGTTGGATTTTGCCTGTAAATGGCTACATCTAGCTGTTTGTATGCACTTATATCGTTGTGTAACCATACTATTGAATGTATTTGCTATTTCATCACCTCTGTGGTAAAGGACGGTTTGCAATAGATTATAAGTGACTGTAAAGTGGCTCGCTCTGACTTATTAACATGAATACACTGTTATTAACAGCCATTAATCTATTGTATCGTATAAAGTGGATGTTAATCGACAGTTCATCTCAGTGCCATACTGTATTATCGTGATGTATATAGTTGTACATACTTTAACGAAGCTCACTGGCGACTATAATTAGCTTATGTACCTTTGTATTGACTCAGTGCAATGTATGGTTGTCTACCACTTCACCGACATGGCAGACGTAGCCCTTCGTTACTTCAGTAGTAATGCATAATTAAATATGTTTACAAGTGGTGTTCTGGACAGAGGTCAGTGGTGTCGGTCGGTCGAGTTGCGTCATTAGGTTTTTTTCTTGATGTCTGCTATATCATCAATCTGCAATTGCTTTTTATACTGTCTCTGCCTTAACATGTTTGGCAATCCAAATAAAAAGTCAAGGTTGTTTTTACATGCTGACTGCTGCCTCTCAATGGGAAAACATTTGAATGTGGCGTTGTTTACATTTTTTATAGTTACAAAATGTATTCTCTAAACGTTTTTCTAGTTTCGTTAATAGAACATTTGTTCAGGCAATAAGCTGCCTTTTTGTTTTAAAACTTGTAGTTCTTGTTATGGTTACACCTGGTTATGTTTACGTTTTGTTGTTGTTATAAAATGTACTCTGAAACGTTTTTCTAGTAACGTTCATTAATAGAAATTTTTTTGGGAGAATAAGGTGCCGTACTTGGGCATTTTCGTTTTAAAACTTGTACGTTTTGTTATGGTTACGCCTGGTTATGTTTACATTTTGTTGTGGTTATGAAATGTACCCTCAAACGTTTTTCTAGTGACGTTCGTTAATAGAACATTTGTTCGGAGAATAAGGTGCCGTACTTGTGCGTTTTCGTTTTAGAACTTGTACGTTTTGTTATAGTAACAAAATGTATTCTCAAAACGTTTATCTAGTAACGTTAATAGAACATTTGTTCGGAGAATAAGGTGCCATAATTGTGCGTTTTCATTTTAAAACTTGTACGTTTTGTTATGGTTACAAAATGTATTCTCAAGACGTTTTTCTAGTAACGTTAATATAACATTTGTTATGAGAATGTGCCGTACTTGGGCATTTTCGTTTTAAAACTTGTACGTTTTGTTATGGTTGCGCCTGGTTATGTTTACGTTTTATTGTGGTTATGAAATGTACCCTCAAATGTTTTTCTAGTGACGTTCGTTAATAGAACATTTGTTGGGAGAATATGGTGCCGTACTTGTGCGTTTTCGTTTTAAAACTTGGACGTTTTGTTATGGTTACAAGATGTACTCTCAAATGTTTTTCTAGTAACGTTCATATAACATTTCTTCAGAGAATAAGGTGCCATACTTGTGTGTTTTTATTTTAAAACTTGTACGTTTTGTTATGATTATGACTGGCGTAAACACTACTCCGACAACTTGTGTGTTTTGACAAATGCTAAAGATCCTGTTTTTGTTTGTAATTGCGAGTGTTTTATTTAAGTATAAAGGGACTGAAACAGAAACTTTTGATTGGTCTTCTGACCTATTGCGTTTTGTTCCCTGAATCGTGCATAATATGTGCATGCCCAGTGAGCGCGAATGATCACAAATCACGTTTTATGATGTATCTTTTCGACGGAGATGGTTAATTTTGAAATGCAAGAGCGTTTTCATTCTAAAACAACTTTTTAAAATCGAATACACACACTAGTGTAAACAGCACCTAATAATATTCAGGAATGCTCCTTTCATTGTACATGGGGTGTTTTTTGGGTAACTTTTTAGTTGGGAAGTTGTCTAATATTTTTTAATGTTATTAGTAGGCACACACGGAATCTGCGCGCACAGAATTCCGCAGATTTTGAGCCCATCATTAATTCTGTTTATTTACTTGAGTAAATGTGTGTAAATCTATATTTATTCAGTTTTTTAATTAATTAGAGTAATATTTTTGACTAATATGAAAATGTTAGTCTGATTTATGTACAATGCAGTTTGTACAGTAATACTTTCTGTCTTTTAGTAGAGATATTTTATGAGAGACTTGCTTTGGTTACCAAATAAAGTGGATCTAATTGGATTTGCATTTTAAACATTAAATAAAAGTTTTTAAAAAATTGTTTTTTATTTCACATATTAAGGTTTTAGTTATGATACTCCCAAAATAATTCCGCAGAAATCCGCAGATTTTTACCAAAATTCTCTGCAGAAATAGCAAAAAATGTCCGCAGATTCCGTCTGGCCCTAGTTATTAGTAGCTTAAGAACAATCAGAGAATCAGATTTGGTCTCCTTTTTAGGATTAAACTAAAGAAAGTTGGCATCAGCTCAAATTAGCCTGACTAGCCAGTGCGCGCCATAACCAGTCTCAATCAGAGAATTAAATAATGAAAAGTTTCATCATGTTCACAGATCTATGAGAATTTTTTTGTAAACATTTTAAAAACTTTTTAAAAAACTTTTTAATATGTCAGAGAATATCTGAAAATATAGTGCTTTTGTATCTAAATTATAAGGTCAACAAAATGTTATTTTCCTTGGTGGCATAAACTGACAATAAACTATGAGGGTGTTGAATGCTGGATTCTGATTGGCTGAGGCGGGTCACTCCCGGGTGTTTGGTTATTGTCAGATAAAGGCACAGCTAAAGTAGTTCCGGCAGGTTTATAGAGCATTATAGCTCCATATCACTCCACTGAATGATTTGAGTTATTTCACAGCTACAACACAAGGAGGAGGAGATGTGGAAGACACTAGTGCAACACACAGGGGATATTAGAGGACAGAAATCTGACAAACAAAGTCTCAAATACACCGTCTCAGATTCAGCAGCGGTGCTGGAGACCAGAATATAAACTGATTTTTTTCTAATACACACTCCTCTTCAGCACATGTGTGCGTTATCTTCTACTTATTAAATGTCCTGTACTTTTCTTAATCAGCAGCACAATCCTTTTATTATGTTTACACAGTTTTAGTGTGTAAAGTCAAACAGAAAATGAATAAATAAATGATAGGCTACCTGACAGAACGTGCTATGAATGGTGTTTTGATGTGCAATGGATGAATGATGTTCAAAGTACTACAGTAGTCTATATTTCAAAGGGTACTACGCAATTTTCAATGTAAATGAGCAAAAACATAGTATTTAACGATATTTTGGCGGCAGTTACCATGGTAACTATCATAAGCGATTATCACAAGCGTAGTTCATGGTAACTCTGCAGATTGACAAAATCGCTAGCCTTTAAGTTAACAATTCTTATTAAAATACACTCGATGACTTACCTCATCTATTTTCCGTAAAAACAATAGATTTATGATTAACAAGAGACGTGTAGCGCGCTCTTCCTTCCTGCAGGGGGAGCGCGCGCGCCTCAAACGCACGCCTCTGTGTTTTCCGGCGGAAGTGCCACCGAGTGACAGTTACCGTCGTTTAAACACAACAGACGCGCTAAACACAAACACAAGAAGAAACTCGTCCTAAAACCATCATGTTTTTGCGTGAATAACGCAGAGAGATGATGACATGGCTTCAAAGTCAGAGCAGCTGCTGATTGTCGTTTCCATTCTTGAAGGTAAGTGTGAGATTTAGTGATTTAAGACTGCAGACATTTAAATCAAAGCCAATACAGTGTCATACTAATGACAGAGTTAATATCAGCTGAGTTTCAGAGTTATGACACTCTCAGTAACTCTAAAACTTCATTATAACATGTTTCGCACAGATATTTCGATAATAAAAGAGTTTTAAAATATACCTTGCTAAGCTAACTTCTCCAATTAGCAACAGCATCTGTAAGTTACTGTATATTAATGATTTAAATAACTGAACTGCCTTTGGTTCTGTTAATCACACTATATAATCTCTTTTCTTTTGCAATAGATATGTTTTCATCATATTTCTCCTAGGGCTGCTCGATTGTGGGGAAAAGAAATCATAATCGCGACTATTTTGATCATAATTGTAATCACGATTATCAGTTTAAGTCAAAATTATTCACCCTTAATCACATTATTCGAGCAAGGACTTTCTCACAGCATTTCCTCTAATATTTTTTATTCTAGAGAAAGGCTTATTTGTTTGATTTTGGCTAGAATAAAAGCAGGTTTAAATATTTGAAGACCTATTTGAGGTCAATATTATTAGCCCCCTTAAGCTATATATATATTTTGATTGTCTGCAGAAGAAAGTACTGTTATACAATCACTTGCCTAATTACCCAAATTAAGCCTTTGAATCGCACTTTAATCTGAATGCTTGTATTTTGAAAAAGTATCTAGTAAAATATTATGTGCTGTCATCATAGCAAAGATTAAAGAAATCAGTTATTAGAAATTAGTTGAAATTGTACGTTTTGTTATGGTTACAAAATATACACTCAAATGTTTTTCTAGTAACGTTAATATAACATTTCTTCAGAGAATAAGGTGCCGTACTTGTGTGTTTTCATTTTAAAACTTGTATGTTTTGTTATGGTTACAAAATGTGCTGTCAAATGTTTATCATAGCAAAGATAAAATAAATCAGTTATTAGAAATGAGTTATTAAAACTATTGTGATTAGAAATGTGTTGAAAAAAATCTTTTTTTCATAAAACTCAGGAGAGCTAATAATTCTGACTTCAACTATATATATATGGTAACACTTTACAATAAGGTTCTTTAGTTAATGCCTTTAATAACATGAACTAATCATGAACAACACTTGTACAGCATTTAATAATCATAATTGAACATTTACTAATGCTTTATTAACATCCATGCTTGTTAACATTAGTTAATGCACCGTGAGTTAACATGAACTAACAATAAACAACTGTGTTTTCATTAACTAACACGAACAAATATTGTAGTAAATGTATTGTTCATTGTTTGTTCATGTTAGTAAATGCAATAATTAACATTAACTAATGAACCTTATTGTAAAGTGTGACATATATATACATGTATATACACACACAGTTATTTTCCTCCCTGTAAATAAGGAAAGAGAAATAAATACAATAGAATAAAAATATGAAATAAACTGCTTGAAGCATCTTCACTGTAAGGAAAACACTTTAATTACAGCTCCAGCAGTCCTTCAGTCAAGAGCAGTGAGGGATTTTCTCCTGTTGTTGTTTGATTAAGGATTAATACAGTCGGCAGCAGGAATAATGCTCTTAAGGTGACAGTGCGCTTCTGATTTATGCTTTCTCTTTCACATGTCTTTTGATTCTCAACTCGTTTGTTTATTACACAAATGAGGGTTAATGTGAATAATCACCAAACACCGCGTTCTGACACCTATTTGACCATTAAAGCGCTTGCATTAAGATGACTTGTGTTTGTGCTCTGCTGGTCTCTGAGGCTGAGCACACACACAACAGGATGCGGTCTCATTCGCACTTTTAAAAACATGAAGGATTCGAATGTTCATCAGTGAAACGTTACAGCACATGCTTTTAGTCATGTTCACATAAAACTGAGCTTTGCTAAGCAAAAAATGTGCACAAATGGAAAGGGGCGGTAAATAATGCAATAATCGTTTATCTCCATTAATGTTTTTTATAATCGTTAGAAGCCAAAACCGAATTTTCGATTAATTGCACAGCCCTAATTTCTCTAGTAGATCTCAGGTTGTTAAAGTTGGTACAACAGCATCGCAGGCATTAGGTTGTTCTATGCGCGTCCCACAGGGGAGTATTTTGGGACCTTTAGTTTTCCTGATGTATATCAATGACCTCCCTCAGGTAATCAAACATTCAGATTCTTTATTGTAGCTGATGACACTGTACTTTTTGTGTCTGCATCAACTACAGACGCAATTAACAATGAATTAAATGCAGATGTTCACAGCGTTCATACAGTCATGGAAAACCTGGAAAAGTCATGGAATTTTGACATGGCATTTTCCAGGCCTGGAAAAGTTTTGGAAAAACAGAAAAACCCACAAAGTTTTGGAAAAGTCATGGAAATTAGTTTAACAAATATCTGTACACTTGAATTAGGGCTGAACTATATTGGAAAATGTCTGAAATCTGCTGTTTTGAAGGATAGTGACAAAGAATACAGATTTCAGATGGCAATTATACGTATTTTAGGGACAAATATTTATCATTAAATAGTCTTTTAATATGTCAGCAAATGATTCCTGTACCAAATACTACTGATAAGAAACATATTTTATTAAATGTGTATTTTTAAGTGATATTAGAGAATGTTTTTATTCAGGAAATGTTTAAAAAGGAGAAATTTTAGAATATTTATTATTGATCAAACTGAAGGAACATCTATGACCTTTTCATCAGCGTTGTTGTTTATTGTATGTTATTTTGTACATTTGAATGATTATTCAGAAACTATTATGATCTGTAAATTCTATATTGAATACTTTGTGTTGCCATGAATATACCCAGTGCTGCTGATATAACACAATAACAAATAAATAAATATTACTGACGAGAATTTTGGAGACAGAAACTACTGTAAACTCATTATTGTCTGTATTCTGGAATTTATGGTAGAAATGATAGTAATTATGTTTTGCTGAGAAATGTTAAAGCTGTATTACACTTTGATCTGTGTATTAATTGATTACATGTAATCGAATAACAATAATCAGAACGTAAAAATACTCAGAATCAGACTACAGTTACTTTTATGGATTACATCATGATTGAATATAATTTACAGAATGGCAGTAAGTTGTTCACAATTCATTGATTCTCCTTAATTTTCTATTTTTTCAATGTTTTTTTATAATAAACCATTTGTATATATATATTTAACATGTAAAGGGTTATATGTCATTAATACTGTCATCTACACTTCTAGCGTTTTTTAGATGAAATATTTGATGAAATTGCTGTGATGTTTTTCTGTGATGTTTTTGTAATGTTGCTGTTTTCTAAATGTGCTTAATGTAAAGTAAATATGTGTTTCAATAACTGCAAGGTATATTAGTGTGAGTATTGTGAAGTATTAACTGTCCATCATTGCACTTTAAGCACAAGCTGTTGGTAAATCTTGATAAACAATGAAGATATTTTTATTTCTATCTGTCAAAATAACACAAGATTAACCTGCTTCAATAAATGAGACGTCAAATGAGAGTTAGCACAAACGTAATCTAAATTAGGGCTGCACAATATTGGGAAATTATGCTATATTGTTTTTAAGCATTGCAATAATATTTCTTGTGAAATAACATGGATTTTTTTCATTATTTAATGGTCATACTAAAATAAACTGGTAATAGATATTTCTCCTGTAATCCTGATCCAATAAAATCTAATTCAGGCTAAAAACAAACATTTAGATGAATGAAATTGACAAAACTCTGTTATTGGCTGTTGTCATTTATTGCCTCTCTCTGATGTGGATATTGCATGTGCTATTATTGCGATAGCAATTATTTTACAATAAACTGTGCAGTCCTAATCTAAACAAAATTGGTGTACTATTATCCATAAGTGTGTAATCTAAGAGATCATAATAATCTCTACACATTTTGGCATGTAATGAAGTAATCTGTGTAATATTTTGATTGTTGAAACTGAGCCGCTCCGTTGTGTTTCTTCAGGTCGTCAGTTTCCCAGAAGTCCACGTCTCTCTCTGGTGGTGGAAGCTCGTTTTGATGGAGAGACTCTGTCCACAGACCCCGTGGAGCACAAGGAACAGCCTCAGTTCTGCACTGAACTGGCCTGGGAGCTGGACCGCAGGACGCTTCACCAGCACAGGTGTGTGTGTGTCAGCTTGTCTCATACACCTGATCATCAGTATTATCTTCCATAATTAGTAAGGGTGGGAGAAATGAAGCTGTGAAACAATAGAACCAATGGCTTCTCAAATTAATTCACCTTTTCGAAGCGTTCCAAACAGAAAATGCATTAGACACCTAATGGTCAAAACCATGTAAGTGCATCAAAATGCATGCAAAGCATGCTTTAGAATTAACCTTTTCAAACATATTGCAAACGTTAAATTGAAAGTAACCAATAAATGCACTTATCTCATCATCTATCATACAGTATTATGAGTATGTGTAAGACCAGGTATGCGTAATTCATTTGTGATAAAAATTTAGTTAAAAAGGTTAAAACATGGTAAAAGTTGATATTGAAATATAAAAAGAATTCATAATGATTGTAATATCTAAACTGCATAATTTAATAATTAATACAATTTAAAAACTTTTCTGTTGGTATTTTTTTTTTTACTTCCGACAGTAATACGTCATGATGCCTTTAGGTTATACGTGTAGGTCAGATTGCAGTTATGAACACTGTAAGCAACACAGTTTTTTGACCGAGCTATATTGTTTTTATTGCATCTTTGTTTTTTCATTTTGCATTTCTTCAGTAAACCCTTTTTAAAAGAAGATTCGGGTTTTTTTTTTAATACTGGTTGTTGGACTGGCTGCAAAAGGTAGTACACAAGGATGTGCATGAAAGATGTGCCACTACAGTATGCATACTTTGCTTTCTTTTATGAATTTTCTAGCCTTACATATTGTTTGTTCCACAGTAAACAGGCCAAACAGAGACTATTGACTATTATTAGTTCCTGTCATTTTACAAATGTCTCATTCAAACGCCTACAAACACGTAAAACTGAGCCAAGATCAGGTAAAAACTATGAAACCTGTGTAGTGATTCACCACTGGGGGCGATCTGAGTGAACCCTGCATGCTTCTTTGGATTTTATGGTATTACACTGATCGCCCTCTAGTGGAGAACCATTTATTTACTGTCACTTCAAACCACAGATTTGAAACAAAAGATTCGTAAAGGTTTCTAAGTTTCATGATGCATTAGTTAAAAAGCAGCCGTCACTATCCATAATCCTCCACTGGCGCTCAGTGTCCTGTTTCCTACAGACTCCAAAGGACACCAATCAAACTGCAGTGCTACGCAGTGGACTCCAACACGTCTGCCAGAGAGAGTGTGGGATACATCGTCCTGGACCTGAGATCAGTGCAGGAGATCAAGCAGGTCAGATCCTCAGAGATGTCTTATGTTGCAGGTGTATCTTTGTGGCAATAGCCAAAAATACACTGAATGGGTCAAATGATTTAAAGGGCACCTATTTTACTCCTTTTTCAATATTTAATTTAAGTCTTTTGTGTCTCCAGAATGTGTCTATAAAGTTTCAGCTCAAAACACCCATCAGATCATTTATTAGACCTTTTAGAAAATTGGGATTTTCTGCTCTGAACACACTGTAGCTGTTTTTGTGGCCTGTGCCTTTAATGCTAGTTCCCCCTGCCCACCGTTCCCATGTGCCACTCAGAGTGTCCCTCAGTCTCCGCCTCGGCTGCGTCAGATAACCGACAGACATGAAGAAGCAGATCTCACGTAACGTCTGTGAGAAATACTACTGTAAGAACTTTCCCAATAATTATTTGATGGATTTTGTTGTGGAGTTAATTCAAGGCTTTCTGCCACGAAGATTCACACACACAGCATGCGCGTTTGACTTTGCACTGTTTTTGCACGGCAAATGCGACAGGATACAGGTTTATATCCACTGCTGTTTGGATATCAGTTATGTTAATGTACAAAATAAACCTGATTTAACGTCCACAAACCGGGATTGAAGCGTCTTTTATAATTGTACTGACACACGGCTGTGCTGATGAGTAAAGCTGAAGTAAATCAGTAATTCATTACACACATGCACTGTTAAAAACACATGTTAAACTTGTAAAACTCACTCTTGATCACATTTGATGAGGATTGATGATCACAGAGAGCTGAACAGATGTGCATGTCCTGTCTTGTGGATATGACTATACACATTACTACAGAGACATGTTAATACACGGCTGTCAATCAATTCACTGGGCGGAGAAACCACACTCCTACATCACGTTGCGGTCGGCCTCAAAATGTAAGGAATTTGGATCCTATTTTAACATTTTTGTATTGGATTTTGTATTGGATCTTATTTAAATAAATAAATAAAAGAGACTTATTGTGTTTCTATCACCCCAATATGACTGTGGACACACTATACTACACACAGTTCTGTCCAAACAGCTTACAGAAGGTGATTTTCATCATAGGTGCCTTTTAATTTTTATTAAGTAAAGATCGTGTTCAATTCATTTATTTAGTAAATTTCCCACTGTAAATTTATCAAAAATATATTATTTAAATGAATAACGAATAATGAAATTAATAATGTATTATTATTTAAAGGTGCTGTGTGTCAGTTTTTGACTCTTCTAAAGCATAAAAACACCATAATATGTTTGCAGATATTTCAGAAACATGCTCGGTGAACATTCTTGTTTATCTATATTTATATTCTGCTTTAAACATGTGCGTTACATGCTGGAACGTTTGTCTTTTGTTTTGATCATTTAACATGCCCAATGCCAGTTTAGCCAATTATATTTCAGCACCCCAGGATGCCTTGGTGGAAACAACGTATTTTACTCATTCAGACAGGCTCTCAAAGCATGCGTCTGTGACCGGAGTGCGACCTCCGGTGGACAGTAGCAGATTCAGTTCCACGTGAGGTTATCCTGAGCAGCTGCTGTGGTGGTCATGGAGGAGTGGAGAGCATGAGACTGATTTATGTGACGCTCCAGGAACAGACGAATCTTCGCTGACGTCCAGCTTCTCCAGCCTCCGGCGCCTAGACTGCAGCTCTGCACAAGACGTTTGGCCAGAGGAGAAATGGTCGTGCCCAGCTGAGTCTGGTTTCTCTCCAGGTTTTTAATTCTTCACTTTTGCCAATTGGTGAAGTTTTTTCCTTGCCACTGTCGCCACTGGCTTGCATGGTTCGGGATCTGCAGAGCTGCGCATGGATGGATTTACTCTTCAGTGTTTGGACTCTCAGTAGTGATTACTGAACTGAACTGAACTTAAACTCTGAAAACTGAACTACACTGTTCCTATTTACTGTGACCTTTTATGTGAAGCTGCTTCAACATAATCTACATTGTAAAAGCGCTATACAAATAAAGGTGAACTAAATTGAAAATCTGTTCATTAGCAGATGATATAAATATTAAGAAACACACACAAACAGATTTTTTACGGTAAATAATATTTATAACCATTAAACATTTATTTTAGCACCTTTTTTAACTGAATTTAAAATACTTTTTTTTAATGTGTGAAAAAGTAAGACTTTATAGTCTAGATGAAATCAGAACTAACCGTATTGATTTGGTTAGCTTACAGCTAATTTTGTGCTGAACAATTCATCTGTGCGTTTCATTAAGAATAAAAACAATAGTTTGCTCTTGTAATCTTTAATTAAAACCTGAAAATGCTCGTCCTGCTTGCTTTCAGTTCAATTCTCAGATTAGCTCTGTCTGAGGTACTGGGCGGGGCTAACATACTTAACCACACCCACACAACAGTAATGGTGAGGAGGAGGAGTCTTAGATTGTAATTCTCCCCAAACCCTTTTCCCCATCTTTATGAATAAAATGCCTACTTTACTACATCCAATCAGCTCACAGTAGAGAAAACAAGCCACGCCCACTGTTTCATCATTTAGTTTCTCTATAGGAGCTGCATAACAACACAAAAATAAACCAGACGAGGCTTCCACTTCATGCGGACTTTTAGTACTAATTCTCACTATTAACTAATACCTTATTACCTGCCTATTATTAAGACGTTGGCTGTTTATTAGCACCTAAAGCTCATATTGTCTCTTCGATCATCTTATTTGTGTTTTTCAGTCTCCTAAATGGCATCCTCTTCTCAGCAGTAAATACACCAAACTAAAGCCTGCGCTGCTGATCGGCATGATCTTAGAGAACGACACCAAACAAACAGCAGAAGCCTTCAAAGCCAAGAAAGCTCCACCGAGACCAGGTACAGGACTGCATCAGAGCAGTCCATTTATGCTTGTGTACAGCTCTAACTGACCTCATTCTGCAATGAGGAAGTACAATTGTTTTTGTGATTGTTTTAGAACTTCCGTTTCCTGTTCAGGTTCCTATGGGAGAAAAGACTGGAATAATAAGCGGCAGAAAATGGTCACTGTATTACTGTATTTGTTAAAAATAATAATGTAGGATAATGATAAGGTTTGAAAACGAAATAAAGCAATGTCTGATATTTCCAATATCATTCAGCCATATATCTGGGAATAACATACCATGCAATCAATGTCATGATTGACCAATCAGAATCAAGCATTCCAGATGCTGTGTGATGTCCTGAAGCTGATAGTCGTGTTGTGAGTGTTGTTTTGTTGATCCTGTTGTTGATGTAACTCTCCAGGTTCTCCAGCTCTGCCTCCACTGGATGCGGCTAAACTCCAAGCGCTTCTGAATGAGGAGGAAGGTTTTCATCAGATCGGTCCTGCAGACGTCTGCGCTGAGATGTTCGTGCTGTCAGTGACGGTCGCGTTTGCCACCAAACTGGAGCAGGTAGAAGAGCTGAAAACATACTGTATATTAATCTCGAATCAAACTAATAGGGCTTTAGGGGTAATTAATGTGTTGGTGCTCTTTGAGTAAAGGATTCATAAGGACAAACCAATAAATCATCAAAAAAAGTTCAAGTCCAAGTGAAAATGTTAAAAAACCTTAATAGGGCTCGAGAATAAGAACAGCGTGAGAGATGCTCGGGACAGTGGACAGGATTGTAACTGGCAGGGCTGTCTTGTCACTAAAATTTAATTAGGCTCTGACTGTTTATCAGTTACATGCAAAAACAGTTTTAAAGGGGGTCTCACACCGGATATCAGATATCGCTCTGTGGCGCGGCAGAAATATAAGCAGTGCCGTGCATTTTAGAATTGTAAACATACCCTATAGACTGGTGAAGCATAAAATTGTTGCCGTGCGACCAGTTTTTACTGCAAAATGTTCACAGTGTGCACAGATTTAGGAGACATTCACATAGACTGCGTCTTTGCACCAAAATGACACCAAATGCAGGAATGGCTTAAATGACTGGAATTGTTTAAAACAGTTGATGTGTCAACTTGGTACAGTAAACAAATCCTACAATGCCTGCCTGCCTTCAAGCTCTTCTTATTGGCCCACTGCTGTAGAACAGAATGCGTATGGATTGGTTAATACCAGCTGTCAATCACTCAGTTCAGATGACGGTCTGGATATGAGAGAACGAAAACAACACTGACAGATTTAGTTTTAGAAACCACCTAAAGTTACAAATAATGGCACATCTGATCAGTGATCATGTGGGAATGTTAGTCCACCATTTACACTTTTCGAGAAGTGGATAGACTTCCAGTGGGTTAAAGTCCATTATAAATATGACTAAAGTCATTCACTGTAAAGCCGGTGGTTTTCAGGTAACGGCCACATCTACACATTTTAAGCACAAGATGTTCTTAAAACGTTATTTAATCCTTTATTTAATTGTCACAATGCTGTCAGTAATGCAATTGGCAGTGCATCGTAAAAGAGAATGCATTCACTAAGATGAAACTAATATTGCAGCTCATGAAAAGACCGGTATTGCTATTAAGATGATACATGCAAATAAAAAGTTCTTTGTCAATATCATCTGTGCAATAATAATACATTTACATTTACATTTAGTCATTTAGCAGACGCTTTTATCCAAAGCGACTTACAAATGAGGACAAGGAAGCAATTGACACAACTATAAGAGCAGCAGTGAGCAAGTGCTATAGACAAGTTTCAGGTGTGTAAAGTCTAAGAAGCAAAGCATTAGTAAAAAATGTTTTTTTTTTTTTAATAGACAGCACCCGTGAGAACAGCACAGTTATTATCATAACTCAGTTCATCTCATTCATGTCGAGCAGTGTGTGCAGGGCCGGTGAGCGCATGCAGATTTTTGTTTGTTTGTTTGTTAGTTTCTGTTAAATATGTTAATATTAAACTTGTAGAAACGGTGCTCATCATTTTTGCTGGGTGTGCCTAAATTGTGGCTTGTGCTCCTACAGTTTTGAAGTTAGGTATTGACACATTATTTAAAATATGTGGCTGAGAAATAGCCATTAACTTTTTCTTTTTTTGTGGGGTCAGTGAAAATTTTGGCAGTTCAAGTAAAAATCTGAACCACTGGGCCAATTGGGCCAGTAGAAAAAATCCTTAGCGATGAACCCTGCTTAATTAACAAACATGATTTGTGGGATAAGGTAAATGCAGCAGTTTTTGGAAAGACTTTTTTCAGTAACCTGTATCAAGCGCTTTCAGTGAACTGTATGCAGTTGCAAAATCGGCATGATGTCTGTTTTCTTTAAAAATCAACGATCGCCACTGCCTGATTGATATAGTATAGAAAGTGGGTCTCAGAATATACAAGAAGCACTGCATTAAATTACATTTTTCCACGCCATGTCTTTAAAATATGAACATTTATTTTACCTCAGTGTTTTCAATGGAATTTCTGCCCTAGCCTGCTAATCATGATAAGCACCTGCGTGTAAAAGAGTTTTCATCTCGTTTTACGCTTGAACAACTAAATGAACGCTGAAGTCTGTTTAACTGATTGTATTTAAATTGCATTACAACATCGATGCTGTAAAAGGAACCGGATTAAATTGAAAAAAATCACATTAACAGTTCACCGGAAGTTGATCGGTATGGGAAGAAACACTAGTTGTGCATATACCCTATTACCACCAAACATGTTTACACACTGTATATACAGCTCTGTTGTCAAGCACATAATATAGCTATAAGCATAATATTGAATATAGTAATATACTGTGTGTACATTTGTATTTTAATTTTTTCTTATTTTAATCTTTATTATCTGTGTCTTTGTCCTGTCACTGGCATTCTGTTGCTCAGTGGAAACTTCTGTAATGAAAACAAATTCCTCGTATGTGTAAACACGCCTGGCAATAAAGCTGATTTCTGATTCTGAAGTTATGCATCACATTTTACATATATAAATATACATTTATCCCAGCACAAAGTGTAATAATATTCATTAATTGTGCTGCACTGGCAGAATAGCTGTTAAGCATTTTTAATAAATGAAAAAAACCTTTTGAAATGTTGTTTTAATATTTTTTTTTAGCAAAAGAAAAATGCAATTAATTGAAGAAACAATCCAGGAAATACTGTGAAATTTGTCCTTGCTCTGTTAACCAACCCTTGGGAAATATTTGAAGAATAATTATATTTGACAGGAGGGCTTATGATGTTGTCTTCAACCGTCTGTTTGTGCAGCTGATCTCCAGCTCCGCTAAGCTGTCCAGCGAGGGCTCCGAGTTCTTCTTTTACTACACTCTGCTGGGAAACGACATCACCAGTGAACCCTTCCAGAACCTGCTGAGTCCAAACTTTGAGCCGGAGCGAGCTTCAGTCCGCATCCGCAGCTCTGAGTCGCTGTTGAGGCTCTTCTTCAGCCAGCAGCCCTGCCTACAGGTTCACTTCCATTCATCTTTACCTCTATATAACACTTTTACAATGTAGATTGTGTCAAAGCAGTTAAAGCAAATTAGCGAAGTTTAATATTGATAGGACTTTTGCTTTTAAATGGTTTATGTAGAATCAGTTTGAACCTCTTCACTGATTTGTTGGTTTGCTTCTTCAAAAGTTAAACAGAAGAACTCCCTGTCTAAGGTTTCAAATGCCTGCGGTAAAGTATTAGGGGTGGAAGTGCCAGGGTCATCTAATTTGTGTGAAATTCAGGGTCTGGTTATTCAGAAATAATCCACAAGGATTTTGGATAACGGATTGGATCACATCTTGAAAATAGTTTTTTCAAAAGTAAAAATCGGATTACATAATTGGATTACAACACTTAATACAATCTTAGTTTTGATCCGGATCAAACCTTTAGTTTGGGTTTTTCAGACCTCCAGAAAACCTGGATTAAACTGACCTGGATTATTGAAAACTTTATCAAATAATAATATATTTGGATAATGCATTACCTTACAAGATATCCTATTTATTCATAAAATTTTAATTGTGTTTGTTCATCCATCAGGCTACAGTAATTAGGTAGGCTTTAACATATTCAGCCTTTCATTATAGGCCTACAGCAATGTAGAAAGAGTTTGGCCTCATAAAATAATCCCCCAAACAGCGGTCAAAATTGACCAAAAACAATACATTTTATTCTGTCACTAATTGATATATATATATATTCATCACAATGGAAAATATTTCTGTAGAATATTTATTAGTGATGCATGCAATGATTTCAGAATAACCAAATAAATGCAAAGAATGGCAATCACAGATTGTTAAAATCACGTTCAAGAATTGCAAAAAGAGACTGAAAGGGCAGAAGCACAGCTTCATCTGGCAGAGGAACAACTGACTCTGACCAAACTGCAGCAAAGCAAGGCCAGACTTGAGATCTGCCTCCTAAAGGCTACGCTCCGACAAGCTGCTCTCTCCACATCAGATGAGGAAGTCTGAAATTATTGTGGAGTTTTTGACATTAAGTCTTTTTTTTTAATTCAATACATCTTTATTTGAAACTTGTTGTAAATATCCTCATTGTACAGTGTTTGTGTTTTGGTCTCAGATGAGCGGACTGTTGGAAGAGGATCGGGTGGGGGTTTTCTTGTTTTTAGTTTATTTTATTTTTTAAATGTGTGTGTGTTCATTTCAAATAAAAATAAAGTTATATTGACACCACACTAGCTACTTGTTGCTCTTTACATATCTATAGTTCTACATTGTGATTTCCTATCCTGTTTGAGCACTGGTTATCCTAGTGCAGATCAGATTGATCCAATTCGATGTTGCTTTGAAAAAATGGCTCAAAAAATAAGCTGGATTATGTGATTACTAAGTCCGGATCAATTTTATTCGGATTAAACCTTTTGAAAAACCGAGCCCAGGTGTTAAAACAAAACTCATTGGATTACATCTGACGTATCCCATCCTCTTTTAACCCCTTCCCTTAAGATCTTGGTATAGGGTCTCGTGGCAAGGACCAATAGATGAATTTATTTTAGACTTAAATTTGTCCCTTGTGCTATTGATTTGCTGAATTTTAATGGAAAGAAGTAGCTACTTTTTTGTCTTATTAATGTTGTTTAATGTTTGTCTGAAGTGTGTGGTGTGGTATATATGTTGTAAATCTATTACGCTGCAGAATCAGGTACAATAAAGTTTACAGTTACAGTAACAAAGCAGCGACGCAGGTGATGCTTAAGACCCATTCACCCCAAGCATGATAAATATAAATAGATTTGTGTCTACACAGACAAATGACAATGATCAGTGTATTTTTAGGTGCTGCTTTTAATTGTTTATTGTATGTCTGTGTATGTATGTACCGAATTGTCTCTTACACACAGATTCATCTCTGCTGTGGAAATCAGTCCCTGGGAAGTACTGACATCAGTCTGGCCGGTTTATTCAAGAGCAGTTCCGATCTGAACAAACACTCGTCCACTATTGAGGGTGCGTTCATCCTGCAGCCTCCGAATCGCTCCAAACCCAGCCTGCAGACGGTTCCCGCAGAGCTGCAACCCACAGTGGGCATATCAGTGACGCTGAGACCTGAAGACCTCAATAATCAGGTGCGATTATGTGTGATTGAGTTATCAGAGTGTTACATGTGCTTTCATTGCAGTTTGTAGGGCTACATAATATATTGTTTCAGCATTGATTTCACAATGTGCACACCTGCAATGTATGTACAGTTGAAGTCAAAATTATTGAATCATTAGCCAATTAGGCAAGTCATTGTATAACTAATTTGTTCTGGAGATGATCCAAAGCTAATATTGATTAAGGGGGCTAATCATATTGAGCTTTAAATGGTTTTAAAACATTTAAAAACTCTGAATATTAAATTATTATTTTCTTTTCAGTTTTAACCCAAAGAATGACCAGTCTGTCAGATGAACAAGAGCTGGAGTCAGAGGTTCAAATAAATAAATAAAGTTTACTGAAGATAGTTTGCAGTTTCATCAGCAGAAGCCAGCTTGAGGTCCTAGGCCGCTCTGCTTACAATCATAAATCAACATCAATTATACTCATTAACTCACATATAGAGGTGTTCTAACCTGATTGGTTAACACACAGATAGACTAGGAAAATTTCCCTGTGTGTGCGTGCGTACAATTCTGAACAATATCTCAAGCATATAAACGACAGACATCCGCTAGAGTGTTTAGAGCTGACCCCAGACCTTTGAAACGGATCCACAATCAAATAGAACACACACACTTGAAGTACAATCTGTTTCTTACCCAAGGCTGAGTGTACTCTCAGCCGTCTTTATTAAAACTGGTTAAAAACCGGTGTAATCTACATTCAGGCAGTTAAAATATCCTAACTACACAAAGTCTATCTTGAATAAAAAGTAGAATCACTTTAAAAGAATTAACCGGAAGAATAGCAAAATCACCTGAGACATTTTAGACTGTATTAACTCATAGAAATAACTATAGAAACAGTTGCATCCAGTCATCAGCCCTTCAGTTCCACTCGAGGTCTCCGTGACCTCTGACCTAGTTTGGTGGCTCCTGAAAATAGTTACAAAGAGACAGGCAAATGCACTGAACATTCTTATATTAAGCAATGTGTTAACTTATTCATTATTCAAATAATGATATTAATAAAAATAATGAGAAACGGGATAAACGTTGATCCACACCGAGACTGATTGGAAGGCAGAAATCCGAATCTATTAAGGATTTTATTTGATCTAGTCAGAGTTTATTTAGAGTTTCTAATCAGAATTATTGAAGATACAAAAACTAAACGTTTTTGTTTGAGTCTCTTTAAGTGCAAATCTTGCTCCCGCCCCTTTTCAGAAGAAGGCTTAAAAATGTGAAAAAAGACCAGTTTAAAACTCTTCATTAAATACAATGACAATGTCTCTTATGACTCAAATAAAATTGCTCTATTATTATGGATTTGTTGATGTTTTTATAAACGTTTTTGAATTATGATCTCATTAACATATGCTAATCCATGTTTATGTACACATTCAGATGTCTTTAGTCAAATGTGTGTAGTGTGTGTGTTCTTTCTTTCTTTATATTTACTGCAAGCAAAAAAAAAGGCTTTTTATAAGTACTTAAATGTTTATTGCCTAATGCCAATTTATAATTTGTCTAATCAAGTTCCTGACTGTGGATCTAGTTGTCTATGGGATGTAATTCTGTGGACAGCCCTCAGTATTTTTTAACAAGGATCTTTGTGTAAACAGCTAGACATGCCCACTGAGAATGGCATTAAAACTCCGGTGAAGAAAGGCCGTGTTCCAGCCGGCCGTCAGGAGGAGTGTGTTTCCCTGCAGAGCCCGTCAGCGCTCAACAGATCTCCAGATCCTCCGCTCAGATCTACACACACTTCACCTGAACACCAGCACTCTGAGAGCGAAGCCGAGAGTCTTTCAGGAGATGTCAGACAGGCCCCACCCACAGCACATCACCGGCAGGCCTCGCCCACATGGCATGACAGATATGCCCCGCTCATAACACATGAAAGACTGGCTCCACCCATATCAGATGACAGACTAGCTCCACCCACAACGAATGACAGGCTAGCTCCGCCCACAACACATGGCAAGTGTTCAATAATGTGTTTATTTGTTTTATGATGGTTTTAGATTTTTTTTGTTAGATTAATTGCTGAAGCTTTTATCATTAATTCACTCAGTATTACTCCGTATTATGATATTGACCTAAGCTCTAAAATACAATAACATTATTATTATTATTATTATTATTATTATTATTAAACAGGAATAATAATAATAAAAAAATATGTAAAGTATTGCTTTATAAATCTTCAAATTGTTTCACCTAATAATAAAAGTCCAGGTCTTTCCACAAATAGAGTTAACTTGGGCAGGCCGCCCAGGTATATTAACGGCCGCACAAGTTTATTTGGTGGTGACGCATGAATAATACTATTATTATCATCCGTTTACACTTTTTTTGTATCCTCCAAAGAAAGCCAAACATTGGAGATCGAATAACTAGTAAAAAACTTCTCTCCTTCTGCATGTTTCCTACTGCTGGTTCTGTGTGTGCGAGATCTGTCAACACTCACACAGACAATCACATGCTCTGCAGACCCACCACAGAGACGCTCCTTTTCCGCTGATTTGCATCTGACTGTAGTTTCTGAATCTCCTAAAATGTCCAGGATTCTGGTTTTACTTTCGCTTTCTAAAGTTGCTGTTATTAGCATTTTTGCATAACCATTTTGCAGCTGACTGCGCACGCACAGCAGCGAGAAAACATTAAATTATTAATTATTTAACAAACAACTCAGATATAGTTTACTATGAGAGAAATAAATGACTCTATACTGACTGCAAAATATTTGTACACCATTAGTACTAGTTAATCAACTAATTTGCCTTATTTAAATAACCTACACATTTTATTCTTGTAATTATTATAATTTCTAGCAATATTGCCTATTTTATTCATTTTTTTTCTGGTATTTATTTCTCATTTTCTGTATATATTTTATAAATTGAATGATGTTAATATATTAAATACTTTATACGCGTCTAAAATGCTTTGGCAATACAAAATATCATGCCAATAAAACATTAGAGAGAGAAAGAGAGCAGCTTTAACCTGTCAGACATGGCTTCTAAAAAGCATAAAAGTAAAAGAAACAGTGGATTTATTTTTACCTCAACAGCTTTTTTTAATATCTTATTGCAAAGAAAAGGAGTATAACCGTGTCATAATGAATAAAATATAGTTAAAAATCACAGGATTTATTTGGTTGTTGCATGTAGTTGACCATTTATGTGCTGTGGGTAAAAAGTATGTTTCAATTCGGCTACCACTGCAAGTATATTTCAACCTGTGGGAAGCACTGTAGTCTGATTAGTAAATGTCAATAATATCCAGCTGCAGACCCACACTCGTTTCAGGCACACACAATCCAGCGCAAACGATCTAGGCAAACCATAGTTATCCGATGGATGTTAATGTTATTAACGTCTTCTCGGACATCGTCATCAATATATTTTTATATTTATTGTTAATTACACAATAAACAATATTGTAAACTATTTAACAAATAAAGTGATCGTGACGAGCGACAGGGGAAGATTGTTTCTGATCACCATTCAATATAATAGACTGAACAGTTTACTATCAGTCATCATGATCAGTCATTATTTATATGACAGAGTCAGATACTCGTTTGCTGGCCTTGCTGTAACCGTTTTCATAGATGTATAAACGATCTAAATTGGACAGGTTTAATTTATATAATGGATTCATTATAATGAAGGAAATAGTAAGTTAATATGTACAGGCTATAATGCATCTTTACATGTAATACAAATCTTTTTACATTTAATAAATGTAGATCACTATAGTATTATTTTACTCCAGTAATTGAATAGTGTTTATTTGCTTAATTTTCTAATAATTTTCTTATTAATGTTTTCCTCCATTTAATACTATAGAAGTTTATAGTAAGTAATATATTGTTTTTATATTGTTTTTAAACCATAAAGCACTGGTAATTTGTGGTAATTATAGCTGCAACAAATATAGTAATACCGACAAATAAACTGTTAGTAATACATTTGAAAAATAATATATATAGCACTAACAGTTTAGTAAAAGATAAAGTTGTTTATCAGTTAATATATTAATTTTAAATTATTAGCTATAGTATTTCATTTTATTGTAATGCATTATTGTTTGTTTTTTATATTTTACTACTACAAAACAATTTGAACTAAGGATGACAACATTAAGATCCTTAATTAGTTTATTACTTAATCCTACAATTAGACAGTTTATTATGTTTTCTTTGTGTATGTAGATACGTGAATAAAGTCATAAATCTTTAACTAATTATTTTCATTTAGGCTACATAATTTGAGTTCTTCAAAACTGCACAGATGTTAAAATGATTGTTACGATATAATAATAAAATAATGACTGAAATGGGAAACCCTAAACTGTTCACAAACCATATATGGTTTACCTAGATTGTGTGTGCTAGATTGTGTGTGCTAGATTGTGTGTGCTAGATTGTGTGTGTGTGGTCTACAGCTGAATATATCACGTAAATGTTAGTTAACGGATTAAATTCAATAGTAAAAAAGGCAGATTTCTTACCGTTACTCTGGTAATAATAGTTAAAAAAATACAGCTGAATTTTATTAGTTATTAACTCCATTGAATAAAGCATTTATGACTTGTAATCAGGTTACAAATATTATGTTGATGTGTTATTAGGCATTAACTAAGAAATTAATATCACCTGTAATATTAATAAACTTTCAAGGTGACTTCAGGTAAATTAACTGATGTTAATTGTTGGAGCATTAATGTACAAAAGCTCTATAAATGCTCAAAGAATTTGATCAATATTTCAGCATGTCCAGATTAACATGGAAATGTTCATGTTTGAACTATTAAACTTATTAGCCAATTAAGTCTCCAAGCATTTGATGCTGTTATGAAAACCACAGCAAAACACTCTCTAAAAGATTAAATGATAAATAGATATTTACAGTATTTTGAAGTGCACAGGATATCACTACATGTTCATTATCTCCATTTATTGATTATTGGCATGTTTGATAAATTCGTTCACTGCTCTCTCAGCTGTGTGTTTCTTATTCTCAGCCAGTAAAAAGTAAATGTGTGTGTTTTCAGATGTTCCCGATGTGCTTGTGCAGACTGAAGCTGACGGTGCAGACTCCTCTGTCTCTGTTTCTGCCCCAAAGATCTCCATTCCAGCCTCCGCTCATCACTTCTGCTTCTCTCTGGACCTGCGCAGCATCCGAGACCTCAGGACCAGCTCACCTGTTAACTGCTTCCTCAGGTGAGGCTTTGAAATCTGCTGTTTTATTGGATGCTTGACGTAATCTCAACTGAAACATGAGGAGAGGGCAGTACATAGTGTAACTCCTCCTCTTTTTAAAATCAGCCAATAGCGTGTTGTTTTTTCTCACCGCTCTGCCAGTGAGAGTGGTTGAGCTCAAGCGCAAATACATGCAAATAAGAAGAAGGGGGCGGGGCAAGTCAGATACTAGAGAGCATTTGATTGGTCAGAAGATTTGTTGAGAAACTGAAGTATGAGGTGACAACTAAAAATCTTTGATCCAGGCGGAAGAGACAAACTGCAAGATTTGTATGTTTATATCAGGTTTATGTCTTCTGAATGTGAATTTTGTCTTTGTTTTGGAGACACTAGATTAAGATATCTAAGGTGCAGTAGGTGATCTGCCTAAATGCTAACTGGTTAGCATAATATCTTTGAAACACTGTCCCTCCCCTGCTGTCCAAAGCCACGCCTCCTGAAATCACGAACACGCCCATTAAAGATGACAGAGACCCACTAGATCATGTCATTCCCCAGTTAGAAAACTTTATATTACAAGTCCCAACGAAAAACTGTATTATATCTAGCAACTTTCAGTTGTGTAGCAGCAGAACTTGACATAATGTGCAATATTTCATGCATTCAAGGATCGCTGGTCTTACACGCTTTGTCCTAAAGCCACTGCTGTATGGTTTGTGGTTGGCAGGTGGGTGCTGGAATTACACTTAATACAAAGCCACACTTGAATGTTATTTCAGAGTAAATATTCAGAGTAGCGGTGAACAATATAGGGAGCGGCACAGGCTGACATTGATCAGAAATGACCCAATGTGAATATAAAAGCTACTTCAGCTCAGTAAAGCAGGCGTAATAATGCTATTTACTGATGTTCTGTTGTTAAACTAAATATAAATCGACATTATGGATGCTGTAAAAGGACATTATGAAACTGAAAATAGTCACATCAATCTATCACCGGGAGATTTCAGTGGCTGAACGACACTTCTGTGCATATAACCCATTCATAACAACACAATCTACATCAAGACTTTAAAACAGAACGTATTTAAAAAATACTTGGCCATGGTGTCGTCCATCTCCAGCAGCAAAACTAACTCCAATATTGATTCAGGATTTTAAAGTTTTGATTCAGCATTAGTTTTTACTGCTGTCACTCTCTCTCGTGTGCACATGAATGCACGTGCACATGCAAACGGCGGATCTGTGTGAACAGGGGTGTGTTCTCCGTACGTGGATTACTCAATTAGCTGGATTTGGTTATTGACGATTTGACACAATCCAGGATCGTTTCGTTCTTCAAAACTCATATGAGAGTTGTTGTCATAGCAACAGTTCTGGTAGCTCAAACCTGCTCAGGAGCAGGTTTATTTCATGTTAACAGGATTAGATTGGGTCTGTTCGAGCAAAGGTAATACTGAAAGTATGTACTGAATGCTGATATTTTCCTACAGTAATAACCTATATACACTTCTGAAAATAGTAAAATGGTTTTAAAAAATTGTGTGTAGATAGACAGATAGACAGATAGACAGATAGACAGATAGACAGATAGACAGATAGACAGATAGATAGATAGACAGACAGACAGACAGATAGATAGATAGATAGATAGATAGACAGATAGACAGATAGACAGATAGATAGACAGATAGATAGATAGACAGATAGATAGATAGATAGATAGATAGATAGATAGATAGATAGATAGATAGATAGATAGATAGATAGATAGATAGATAGATAGAAAGAAAGTAAAATAATTAAAAAATATATGAAAATAAAACTTATGTAATCTGCATTCCAAAATAAAAGTATAAAAACTGTCATGGGGTGTTCTCTCCCCAAGGGGATCAAAGAGAACATTTATTAATATGGACTTTTACACGTACTACTTTAATGTACTGGTCCAGCTTTAGTATAATTTGTCTATGATAATAGACCACATGCACAAAAATCAACTGGGTTTTTTTGTTTGTTTGTTTTTAAAGAAATAATAATTTCTGCAGTCATTCACGTATAGTGAGATAATAGCCTATGATGGTGATTTGATGCTTCGCAAAAGTTTCAGACACCTTCATCATGCTTTTTTGATGCAAATTTAATTAAACAGCCATTTATTAGGATACTTGAATAGGCCTATAATAAAGAAGATTCACTCTAAATTTAAAAGTAAATAAATTGCTGAAAACTCTTGATACATGAAAGTATAAAGCCTGAAACCCACAGCAAATGTGGAAAGTTATTGTGCATCATATTTACTAAACCGTTTACTACAATTTTATATGATTTAGCTCACGTGGATAATTGAATATTAATCAGATGATGTCATAACGCTGCTGTGCCATCAGCCAATCGTTGCATTGCTGATTATGATTTAGAGGATCTATAGATCTGTCCTTCACAACACACAGCAATCTCAGATCAGTTTATTTTATAGTTTTATAGTTCCAGACATTTTAATCTGATTGACGAACTTGTTTAAAGAACCAAATTAGCGTTCAGTGAACACATTAGCCAGAGATTTCGGAACACAATCACCTACTGCAGCTTTAACATAAGAGCTTGTAATGTTCCTGGGTCTCCCGTTCTGGGAGTCAATACCTGATTCCAAAACGATTCTGTACCTACATTTTGTCTGCTGTACGTTTACATTTTTTACATCTTTACATTTGAACTAGAGTTTGAGCTATTATATGCCTCTGGTAATGATTGTAACCTCTGTATGATTTATTTGAAGGGTTATTCAGGATGAAGAAACTCTGAATGTATTATTTAAACAGCAGATTACAACACAAGAGCAAAGAGTACTTATTACAAAGAAGAGAGCATTACAAATTTGAAATTTGTTTATCATTAATATATATTAATTGAGCATCGCTGCGTAAAACATGTACTGGATAAGTTGGCGGTTCATTCCGCTGTGGCGGACCTAGATTAATAAAGGGACTAAGCTGAAAAGAAAATGAAGGAATATATAAATTGTATAATTAATCAGATCAGATTAATCAGATTTCTCAATTTATTTAGAACTTCAGGGCAAATGACTGAGTCAAAATGTTGAAGTGTAAAGTATAAAACACTTAAAAAAGTAATGATTAAAGGTCCAACATAAACAACTAAAATATTGCTCAAGTAAACATTGTGCTTTGAAGATTGCAACCTTCTCACAACACACAATGTTATTCATGTTAATTTGTTAAACACCTAAATTAATATGTTGGAAAAAATAGTGAATAAAATGTTAATAAACAGGAAAAAATCTAAAGAAACATTAAAAAAAAGATCTACATTTAATATTTGTTTTTGCAATATCTTATTTAAATTTAAATGTATGTAAATGTGTCTTTCCGTTGCTAATGTTCGGTGACCAAACTCTTATTTTAATGCATAAATCTGTTTTATTAAATGCACCAGACTTTATTGGCTGTGTTCACAGAGAAATGCATAAAATAATGAGTTTTCAAATGTGCTCTTTTATGCATCTCTATCCTGATGTGAAATTTTTGTCCTGTCGCCCAGCCCTAATTAACTAAATTACAGTGTACAGTGGTGTTCTAACCCAGATTTCTGTCATCAGATACGCGTATCAGTTCTTTGGTAGTGCAGCTCCCATCATGACCAGCCCGGCGGTGGAGGTGAAGAAGAGCACGGAGGTGTTTTTACCACAGTCTTACTGCGCTTTCGACTTCGCAGCTCTGCCCAATCAGCTGCAGGACACTTTCCTCAGGTCAGACCACTTTAGATATGATGCATGCGTTTCTAAAGGCTTTGAAGGGGCCGCTCACCCAATAACACAGTTTTTATCTTTAATTATTCCCCCTCAAGTGGTTCCAAACCTGTGTGTGTGTGTGTGTGTGTGTGTGTGTGTGTGTGTGTGTGTGTGTGTGTGTGTGTGCGTGTGTGCGTGCGTGCGTGCGTGCGTGCGTGCGTGCGTGCGTGCGTGCGTGCGTGCGTGCGTGCGTGCGTGCGTGCGTGCGTGCGTGCGTGCGTGCGTGCGTGCGTGCGTGCGTGCGTGCGTGCGTGCGTGCGTGCGTGCGTGCGTGCGTGCGTGCGTGCGTGCGTGTGTGAGGGGGGGGTGCTGGGGGTTGGGGCTGGTATTCATGAACACCAAATGTCCCCACAAGTATAGCAATAGCAGTACATGTTGATGTTGTGTGTTGATTGTTTTGGTCTCCATGAGGGAAAGAGCTGATCAGTCAGACAGAATGGAGGAGTGTGGAGATGGGAATATAGTGTGAGGGAATATAGAGTCCGTACAGTACATATATCATTACAGCTGTGAGGACAGACCATAACACATGAACACATAGTGTATGTGTGTGTGTTCAGGGTTCCTCTGCTGGTGGAGATGTGGCACCGAGAGCCGGGTTCTGGAGATGTTCTGCTGGGTTCTGTCAATATTCTTCTGTCTCGGCTGCTGAGCTCAGAGAAAACCCGATTCCTGGATGCGTCTGGACGGCAGCACTGGAGGAGGAGCTGCACAGAGAGAGTACCTGTCAGGACAGCAGACGGGTGTGTGGAGCAAACACACACACACACACACTTCTCAACACTGACACGCTGCAGCTTCACACACACAAACATGCATACACACACGGCCACGCTTTCATTATCAGTGTTCGCTCACACACATGCACTTTCTCATACGCACGCACGCACGCATGCACGCACACACACGCTCACACACACACACGGTCTCATTATCAGCACTTGCTCACACACACATGCACTCTCTCATATGCACACACACACACACACACACACACACACACACACACACACACACACCCACCCACACACACACACACACACACGCCTGATGAGGAGCGAATAGAGTTTGCCAGGGCTCCATACACTCACTATTTGACAGCAGCTTTTCAGAAAGTCATGATGTAGGGTTTACAATATCTTAAAGGGACAGTTCACCCAAAAAAGAAAATCCCCTCACTGTTTACTCACACTCGAATGGCAAAATGGTTGAGTTTCTTTCTTCTGCTGAACACAAAAGAAGATGTTTTGAAGAATGCTGCATAAAAGCAGCCTTTGAAATCCATAGTAGGAACGAAAAGGTGTGTGCGTGTGTGTCTGTGTGTGTCTGTGTGTGTCTGTGTGTGTCTGTGTGTGTCTGTGTGTGTGTGTGTGTGTGTGTGTGTGTGTGTGTGTGTGTGTGTGTGTGCGTGCGTGCGCGTGCGTGTGTGTGTGTGTCTGTCTATCTTTGATTTTCTATGTGTGTGTGTGTGTGTGTGTGTGTGTGTGTGCGCGTGCGTGTGTGTGTCTGTCTATCTTTGATTTTCTATGTGTGTGTGTGTGTGTGTGTGTGTGTGTGTGTGTGTGTGTGTGTGTGTGCGTGCACGTGCCTTTGTTTTTATGTGTGTGTGTGTCTACTATATATAGTGTGTCCATCTTCTGGGCTGTATAATGGTTAACCTTCTCCAGTATAGTTGATAGAGTCCAGCATTACACTAATCTCACCTGCAGGTGGCAGCACAAAACACACAATGATGAAATGTAAGTCTGAAGTGTATCTAAGGCCCTGTTTACACTACTAGTTTTAAAACACACAAGTTTTACTGCACTATGCTGGAGTTTTTGAGCCCTGAAAACGGAGCGTTTTGGAAACGCTGGAGAGGCCGTTTTCATTCTAAAACACTGCTGCTCTGTCTCAGTGTGGATAGGGGAAACAGAGACATTTAGGCGAGGACATTTACCTATCTGATTGGAGCTTTTCCCTCAATATTAAGTAGACTACCTACACACAGTTCAGTCCTGCATCCTCTCCTTGTAAGTTCAGACTTCTCAAGTTTGATATGGGAAACAAACTCATAAGGAATCATTGGTAAATCTTCAAAGGGACCAGTGTACTGTATAACCTCATTCACATCACTCTGGCTATGCTGTTTCACTATCTTAACAATAAAACAAAAACATGAAATAATGAACTGTCAATTTTAATTTGATATTAGCAACTTCACAGACACCAAAAATGTTGAGGCGTCGTGTAGCTGCACAGTATGACCGTCATCTTCATGCATATTTATAACAAAATGGAGTCGATAACATTACTGCCTCCTTTTATTTTCTTTGAAAATACGAAACATAGCCTCTCTTTCATTGAATATCAGTTTTAATAATCAATAATGGACATTATAAAAGTATAACGCACAATAAGTTTATACATAAAGGCAAGCGATCAGTCAGATGTGCAGAATCAGTGTCCGTAGTTAGTTTAATGAATATATTAACCTAACTTATCTTTGCACTCAGCTAAAACACATTACCTGAGAACAAGTAATAGAGTCAAAACACCAAAGTCTGGGAATATGTCGCTAGATATAGACAACAGGATGAATTAAATATCACGTATAACAAATATAGTGAGATTAGATCCAGCGGTGGATCCTTGATGAACAGTCTGACACACACAGCTCTCATATGGGTATGTGCTCAAAGCACGCTGCAGTGCATGCCAGCGTGTGTGTGTGTGTGTGTGTGTGTGTGTGTGTGTGTGTGTGTGTGTGTGTGTGCGCGTGTGTGTGTGTGTGTGTGGTCATGTGATGTGCGTTTTCACCGTTTTAATGTAGACACAGAGCTGTTCAGAAACGCTGGGTTAAATGCTATTGTGGACGTGGATCATTCTAAAACACAGTTTTAAAACTAAAGTGTGTTGGTGTAAACGGGGCCTAAAGCAGGGGCGTCCAAACTTGGCACTAGAGGGCCGGTGTCCTGCAGATTTTAGCTCCAACTTGCCTCAACACACCTGCAAGGATGTTTCTAGAAAGCCTAGTAAGAGCTTGATTAGCTAGCGTAGGTGTGTCTGATTGGGGTTGGAACTAAACTTTGCAGGACACCGGCCCTCCAGGACTGAGTTTGGACACCCCTGATCTATAGTGTGCATCTGTCTGGACACTATATAGATCATTATAAAATGCACTTTATCTGTTGATATTGAACTTTTTTCAGTGCATAAATAGTTTTCTAGAATGTGGAAAACCAAACAACGTTAATCTTTTACTGTGAGCACAATATAATAATATAATATTTTCTTCTGTGTCTGATGAGCTTTACAGACTCTTTAAAATCTCTTTGACCAGCAGGTCATCTCGTATTTTACAGTGTCCTTATTTTGTGTCGAGTCTCCTACAACAGCTTTAAAAGCATCTTAGGTCAGAAAACTCTGTCATTTTTTCAGAATATGCCTTCAGTATTAGAATCATGTTGCAGTCATCTTGATATGAATCAGTTGAATCAATTCTGCACTTAAGGTCTGTGAGCTCCTCCCTCTTCAATAAGCCAAGACTCTGCTCTGATTGGTCAGATGGACAAGTCTGTTTCTTTCAGTATCTTTTCCATGAGTGCCTACATATATCACAGGAGGCGGAGTTATGCAAATGAGTTACTTTGATCATGTTTCTGTAATTCAGTAGCAGGCAAAGATTTAAAAATATAAAGCATAAAAATATTCAAAATATAAATCATTATATCACCTCTGAAGTGTTTTGTGTGTGTGTGTGCGCGCGTGCAGGTCTGAGAAGCTGGCTGAGCTCTGTTATGTGGCCGTTCTCGAAGATCTTGGCTTTGTGAAAACTCAAGACATCCTCGTCTCTGAATCCTCACAGGTGCGTCACGACTCTTTACTCAACAGCTTATTTTAGAAGATGAACACTAAAACCATCGCTCAAAAAAACATTTTAGTTCACTGACATTAAATTAGATATTCACAATAAATTAAAACTGGAACTAGGAACACTCACTAAAAACCAACTAAAATAAGATAGTAATCAATAATTATTTATTTATGTATTAATAATATTAACATTTATTTAATAATAAATAAATATTAGTTTTCAGAAAGAATTATTACCCATTCTGTAGTGTAAAATCTGAGCTGTTTAGAGAAAAAACACTTTTACACACAAACATATCGGAGTAAACACACAAGCATCTTTACTTTGTAAAACATGTTCTAACTAACATTAGCAATTTTTCATCTTCAAAATGACCTTTACTATAGCTTCATTCAAGAGTAGAAAGTAAAGTATTTGATTTTGGACGGTAGTGACATAAAAATAAATACAAATAAACTCAGATAGAGCACAGAATCTTGACACATTGGAATTGGAATGTTTTTATTGTCCCCGAAGGGCAATTAGGTTTACTGCAATAGCCAACAGTTAACAGCAACAGGTCACACTCGAACAACATGGAGTAACATTAAACAATCAAATTAATCATAATCAGGTAAAAAAAAAAAAAAAAGAAAATAAAAATAAAACATACAACTTAAATCTTATTACGTAACGCAACTGCAGTTGGAACAAATGAATGCGAATATCTGTTGGACCTTTCCCGTCTGTATACCTTACTGATGACAGGAGGCAAAACTTTGAATAAAGTGGGTGGTTCTCATCTACACGTGTCCAATACTGTTAAGATTTATGCCTAAAATCTTTAAAATAAAAAAGATAAATGAACATTTTTGAAAGTCTATTTTTACTTGTCACTCTCAAATGACCATGCCAGCATATTGCTGCAAATGTTAAGAGACCCAATAAAAAAAGATTAAAATGTCCTAATAAGAGGCCTGTCCACATTAAATCCTTTCAACTTCCTCAAGTAAAACGATCACTGATATATACTTAAGTACAGTAGTGACGTAAAAATTCTGAATTTCTGTCCACCACTGCAACTGAAAGCTAGATTATTTTAGTAAATGGAAAACTAAACCTCTGCTCTGCTTTATCACTCTGATAAACTACAATTACTAAATCTGAATGTATAAAAACTAAACTGAAATGCGTTCACAAATAACAACTGAACTAAAGCAATCCATAATTGAGTACGTTTACATGGACACCAATAATCCGATTTTAATACGATTAAGACAATCCTCTGATTAAGAGTCGACCATGTAAACAGCGATTTCTGATTAATCTAGATATATCCAGCTGCAGAACCACACACGTTTCAGGCACACACAATATAGCACACACGATTTAGGCAAACCATATATGGTAACTTAATAACTAACTCCTTAGCATTATCGCCACCTATTGAATTTCACGAATATGGTTTCCCATTTCAGTCATTATTATTATATGGTAACCATCATTTTAACATCTCTGCAGTTTCTGAACTCAAATTATATAAATAAAAATAATTGGTTAAACACTTATGACTTTATTCATGTGTCCACATTCACAAAGAAAACATAATAGACCGTCTAATTGTAGGATTAAGTGTAATAAACTGATTTTAATATTATCATACTTGGTTAAAATCACTTTGTTGTAAAATATAAAAAGCAAACAATAATGTGTCACATTAAAATGAATTACTATAGTTAATCATAAACAATATATAATATAGCTATAAACTGATTATCTTAACTGATTAAACTACTATCTTTTACTAAACTGTCACAGCTGTTATATATATATTTACTTATTATTATTATTATTTTAAAATTAATTATTAATAGTTAATTTGTTTCTATTGCTAAATTTTGGTTTAAAAACAATATATTGCTTACTATAAATTACTACAGTATTTAATGTGGGAAATCATTAATTAAAAAGGTAATAGAAAATTAAGCAAATGCACACTATTAAATCGCTTGAGTAAAATATTAATATAGTGTTATACATTTATTACATGTAAAAAGATTTTTATTACATATAATATGTATTATTGCCTATATTAACTTGCTATTATTTCCTTCATTAAAAATGAATCCATTATGTAAATTAAACCTGTCCAATTTAGATCTTTCAGCAAGGCCAGCAAACGATTCAGCGTGCGGTATTAAACTCTATTAAAACGACACTCTTCCAGCAGTTCATACTCGCATCCAATAAATGTTTGTCAGGGGGGCATGCAGGAAATGTTCCTGAATGAAAGTTAAAGTGCCAAACTGCAGTTAAAGTCCACAAATTAAAAATGAAACACCCAAAATTACGTAAAACTCCGGAGGATACGTTGGTAGTGGGGTGGCGCAATGATGTTAATCGAATTATGTGTTATAACATGTAAAATGGGATCATGAAAGGAACATTCAAAAAGCAGCTCATGTAAACACCTTAATCCTATTATTGTCTTAATTAGATTAGGCAAATAATTTGATTACTGATGTCCATGCGGGGCTCAACAATGACTGCCCGAAGGCCCAGGGCCAGCGTGCGAGATGCTCGGGCCAGTGTACAGAATGTTACTGGCCTGATCGGGCCAGTGCTGCCTTGTCACAAAAGTTTGGCTGCGACTGTCTGTCAATTGCGTGCAAATATATCTGTCTCGTTTCCCCCATCAGTGCGGTTTGTTTGGCATATGTGAATCCAGCAATCGCGCTCGCATCCGCGCCAAATCAATCAGTCCGAGATTGCCTGAATAAGATGGTCTCTGCTCGATTGATCCACGATTGTAGTGAGAAAACAAAACAATGCAACGAACTAACGACCAAGGCTATATATCACAGTGTATTATGATTGTGTTATAGCCATATATACGGGCCAGTAGAAAAAATCCTTAGCGTTGAACCCTGCCATGTAAATGTAACAAACTAAAACTAAACTGAAATGTACAGCAAATTAAAATAAATAGCAGAGAAATAAGACCAATTTTTAAAAGCGAAGCGGTTGACCTTCATCTGGAATGTGGAGGTGCGCTCGTTTTGCCAATTTATTTAATACATTTTGATTCAGTTTCCTATAACTAGGAATAAACTATGTGTTCTACAAACAAGTGTGTTCATGATGAGCCATTAAAAGTAGAATAATATAATAGGAAAATATCAGTTTGCATCATTAAGCAGCAGAACGAGCTGCTTTTAACATCTGAAAATCAATGGAAGCGAATAAAAGTGGGTGTCGAGCATAAAAGTTTCCAAAAGACTGCGCCGGTTTGTACGTGGAGAATAAGGGCTGCGTCTCAATCAGCACCCCAGCTCCCAAGGTCCTTCATCAGCAGGTCATGTGCACTAGTAAGGGCACTGATGATCTTGGTTTACTACACTGAGTGTGTCCTCATTGTTCATCATCAAAACTGGAGTTTAGAAACAACAGCAGAGCTAGTCATTGTCACATTAATTTGATATATAATATATTAAAAGGACATTACAGCTAAATAATGTGATAATTTCATAAACCAGAAACATTTCAACTACTATAAATGTTTGCTAGGGTGTTCCTACCATATCTAGCTATGTGTGTTCATGTGAAAAATAAGTAAATAAGGAGTTAATTTTAGAAAAGCAGCTCTTGCTACTTATTACGTTTGTTTATTTGGTTCACGAGATTGATATTTTGCACTTCTGAACTTCCATTAAGGGTGCATACAGTAGTGTGTATCAATGCGCCCTGATTTTCATGATGCATTGTGGGACTTTTCCAGTGAAATGAACCGTTTCCGCCCTGAAGAGTTTAGCAATTGAGACAGTGCTAAAAATGGCTGATGCCCTGATCAGTGCATTGACTAGTGAACAAGGGTGCTGATTGAGACACACCCAAGGTCACTAATAATCTTGATGAACAGATGGATTATGGGTAATGTGTGTGTGTGTGTGTCAGGGCCCGTCGGCAGCAGTGGCTCCTCCTGAGGGCCCCAGCGAGACTCTCACTCGACCCCGAGAGACCCTGGAGTACAAGGCAGCGCTGGAGCTGGAGATGTGGAAGGAGATGCAGGAGGACCTGTTCGATAACCAGGTGTGTGTATGTGTTTGTGTGTGCGAGTGTGTTTGTTTGTGTGAATTGCAAGTAAAGATTATGTTCCATAAAGATAGTTTGTGAATTTCTCTCTGTAAAACTATTAAAACATTATGATTAGATATCAATGGGAAGCTTATTTATTCAGTGTTTGGGGGATATATTAATCTTAATCTCCAAAAATTGACACTCGTGACTGGTTTTGTCATCCAGGGTCACATATTTATATTATTTACTAATTAAAAACAACTGTGTGCGTGTGTGTGTGTGTGTGTGTGTGTGTGTGTGTGTTCAGCTGAAGCAGAAGGAGCTGAACCACATGCAGGCACTGGCGGAGGAGTGGCGGAAGAGAGATCACCAGCGGGAGGCGCTCATCAAGAAGAAGGTCACAAAACACACACACACCTTTATACATATACTCTTCACACATATACATACACAAACACACAGATACACATTCAAAGACAAACACACTTAACAAATATATACACACTTAAACACTCAAAGCACATGCACACATACATACATACATATATACATACACTCAACACACATACTCAGTTAACACACACACACACACACACACACACACACACACACACATATATACATACATGCATACATATACAAACACACTTAAATCACTCAAGACAAACTCATGAACACTCAACACACACATACATGCATATACAAACACACTCACTCATAAACACTCAACACACACTCTGCACAATATCAGTGGCATATTTTTTTATTTTATGAGTGATGACTGACTCACATGTTTATTAATTAGTTAATTTTTAGGATAATCATTTTCTAATTGATCATTTAATGAGTGATGACTGACTTTATATTAATTGTTAATGCTGGTTATTGTGCTGCTGTGTGTTTGTGTCAGGAGCTGGAGTTCAGTCTGCTGGAGGAGCAGCTGCAGAAAACTCTGGCTGATCTGGAGCTCCGAGAGAAAGCTCTGGCCCATGCTGAGATGGAGGTCGGACATCTTTCATCCATCCATCCTATTTATTCATTTTATTTAATACATTTTAAAATGTAATTAATTTTATTTCTTTATTTGAAATTTTAAGTTTTAATTAATTTATTTAAAAATTTAATTTAATTTTTGTTTTATTTTATTTTAATTTACTTAATTTATTTTTTTTACATTTTTTTTATCATTTTTTAAAAATATTTATTTATTTAAAAAAAATATTTTTTATATTTATATTTTTACATTTATTTATTTTTAATTTCTTCTTTTTTATATTTATTTATTTAAAATTTTTATATTTATTTATTTATTCTTAATTTTTTGTTATTATTTATTTATTTATCTATTTTAAATTTGTTTTATTTTTATATTTATTTATTTTTAAGTTTATATATTTATTTAAATTTTTATACTTATTTATTTTTCATTTTATGATTATTTTTATGTTGTATTGAATTTATAATGATTATTTTTTTAAATGTTTATTATTGTTTTTATACTTCATTTATTTTAATTTTATTCTTTTTTTATATTTATTCCTTTATTATTTATAATATTTTATTATTTTTTATATTTATTTATTTATTTATTTATCTATGTTTTATTTTTTTATATGTATTTATTTATTTTCCATTTTTTCATACATTTTTTAAATATTTATTTATTTATTTAAACATTTATTTAACAGTAAAACCTCTTGATGTTTGAAATCTCTTTCTCAAGAGTGTCCTGCAGGGTTCCCACAGTCATAGGATTTTCTGGATTATCATGTAATTTTAAAAGCTCTAGTCCAGACATTGAAAGTCAGGGTTTTATATTAGTTTTGTGTAAGTCATGGAATCTCAAGACATTGTTTGTCATTTTAAAATTTGCTTCCTTCACATTTATTAAAGTTGGTGCTAGGCAAATATTAATCATGATTAATCACATCCAAAAAAAGTGTTGATGTAATTTAAGTCTGTGTAGTGAGTATATTTAGTATGCATGTATAAATACACACATGCATGTATTTAAAAAAATGTTTGTTCATTTTTAGATAAAAAATATATGTGTATGTGTGTGTATATATATATATTGTATTATTTATCTCTATATATTGTATAATGTTACTGGTTGAAACCTAAAGTGGTGATAAGGTCTTAAGATGCATGGAAAGAGTCTTAAAAAAGGTATTGAATTGCGTTGTATACATGAAATTATACTGATTCCTGTCTATACACTGAATAAGGTGTGTTGATAGCTGCTAATATTATACAGGCATGATAAGATATAATATACAAATGTACTTAGTATGGATGTATTATACAGTTTAAATGAGGTAATTGATGTATGTACACTATAGCAGAAAGATTATGATCACATTTTACAAATCAGTATGATTAGATCGGTACTTGTACTGTTAAGGTATAAAGTTGCATATAATAGAGCGTTGGGCAGTGTACAAAGAGAAAGTAACAGATTTTTTCCTTGTGTTTTGTATTACCGCTGACGTGGTGTGTGTGTGTTCTCCAGACGCAGCGGCTGCAGAGAGAGCTGCGCTGTGAGCATGAGTTGAGTCTGCGGGAGCTGCAGGACAGCGGCCGGCGTCTGCGAGAGGACTGCCAACATCAGCTGGAGCTGCAGAGGTCAAAGGTCACGCAGCTAGAGGATCAGCTGACCCGACAGCGACAGCAGGTGAACACACTGAACACGACCCCGGGGTCAAGAGGTCAGGGGTCAATGACGGCTGTCCATACTCACTAATACAGCAGTCACACACTCACGTCCTGATGGGCTACTGTCAGGGCTCTAGATTTAAGAACCATCTTGTGTGCTGCTGGGTCATTTTCACCCACTCTGGGCTGATTTTGAGGCTTCATTTGGGCTCTTCTTTTTCTGTGTTTCAGCAAATGTGATGATTTTTGCTGACAAATCTTATTTTGACACACATTTTGGGGGAAATGCTTTGAAACTTCTCAGTCTCATCAATACACTCTGTTCAGATTGACTCTCCTTTGGTGATGTTGGTGCCGTTTTTGCCCCATTGACTTCCATTATAATCACATTTACTGATGGCAAAGCCATGACAGCATATAATCCTGCATTTTTGATTGCTGCTGCTTTCCCCTGTTGGCAAGAGGTGCAATGTGTAAATTGTACTGTTGATCATCAATTGTAGTGCAAAAAAAGCGTAGTTAGGGCTGCACAATATATGGTTTCAGCATCGATACTGCAGTGTGCGCGTCTGCAATAGTCACATCGTCTGAATTATAGCTGCTAAGTTTAACTCTAATAATGTGAATTCATCAGTTGCATGTGTTTTTCAGGCCTGTGACTGAGCATTTCAAGAGAGTTTAAAACATTTGGACACATAAATTGATGTTTGGAGGTGTAAGAAAGATGAACTGTATTTAATTATTGATACGGTTTATGCGAAATGGAAAATAAGATTGGTTTAATTTCCCCATTGGCTGATAATTTGCTTGTTTTAAGGAAAAAAACTCTTAATTTTGACACTATTTTTACTTGCTCTAAGATTTTTTTTTAGATATTTGGACTAGAAATGGGACAAAGCGAAACAAAGCATCTTTTTACACTGTGATTATTCAATTTCTGTACCTGTTAGACTGTTAGACCCAATACTGTTAGGCCCAATCCCAAGTCTATTTTTGTACCCTTCCCTTTCCCCTTGGCCCTTAAACTAAGTGTGAAGGGTAAGGGCTTCAAAATTTACCCCAAAGAAATGGGTGTACAGCACTACAAGACCCGCACACGTCATCATGTGTCATCGTGAGCTCTTGCTTTATATGAGATCAGACGATGGCGACTGCTGTAGTTATTCCAGTTGGGTTATTTTTTGGTGTTTATCTTGAGGAAATCACTGAAGGCGTATATCATGTTATCATAACTATCTAATGTGGCAATAAGATCATAATACTGTGCATTTAACACCGTGGCCATATTCATCAGTGTAAACACACATGAAAACAACATTAACATTACAGCAGACACTGTAAACAGCTCATTCACAGACACTAGACATTACTGACAGGGTATTCGAGTGTCACAACGTTGTGGGACTGCTGTACAGGAGTTATGATTATGGATTATATATAGCCAAATTTAGCGGTTTTTATTTTAGGTTTTAGTTTTTTTTTTTAAGCATGACGGTAAAACACAAACGCAGTTATGAATATATTAAAACATGTGCTTGTTGTGAAAATGTATAATAATGACAAAAAAATACTAATTTGTGCATCTCCTTACTTCCGGATGTAACTATCGTGCCCTGTAGTGGCTGACGTATTCTGGGAAATTTTCTTACCCCTTGGAAAAATCATCATTCAAAGGGCTATTCACCCCTTCCCCTTAGCCCTACGCCTTCAAGCTAAAGAGAATTGGGACACCCCTACCCCTTCACGGGAATGCACAAAACGAGGGGTAAGGGAAAGGGCTGAGGGTTAAAATTGGGGTTGGGTGCTAGACTCCCCAGATTACAGTAGAGCTATTCAAGCCTTCTGAAACTGTGCTAATATCGCAGAAAAATAAAATATTGCAATATCAGATTTTTCCAATATCATGCAGCCCTAGTCTCCTTTTTTTAATGGAGTCATTGTGTGTGCGTGCGTGCGTGCGTGCGTGCGTGCGAGCGTGTGTGCGTGCGTGGAAGTTTTGCACACTAACCTTGCTATGTCTAAGGAACTCAAAATAAGACCCCTTAGCTCCCCAAACAGTGCAAGTGTATTTCTGCACACTCTATAATCTGCTGTTTTAGTCCACTGAACTCCAGATAAAAACCAGAAACTCTTTTGCACAGGTCTATCTAAAGGGTTAATGCTGCACACTGATGATCAACAGTACAAATGACACATTTCAAACACACATCCAATCACCGACAATACATCTCAATAAAAAGTCTATTTATGAACTCTGTTTACCAGTGTGGTTTAATTATCTTCCTCGCATTAACATTAGTTTAAGAGTTCTCCATATATAGTTGAAGTCAGAATTTTTAGCCCCCTTTGAATTATTTTCCTTATATTTCCCAAATATGGAGAGAGATTAGACTCAATAATAATTCACGCAAAAGACACGATGTCCACATGCGTAGCCAAATTCACGTACGTAAAATATTTATTTATACTTACAAAAACAATTCACATGCACAAAATAAAAATACATTTTCATAAAATACGTTTCACAAATGCAAAACACCATTTGCAAATATATAAGAGTTTACAAAAAGTTTTGAATGTTTAAAATTCACGAGTTCATCCTGAATGAGAATGTGCAAATCCTCTCTCACGTACGACTCACCCTGAATACGAGTGTGTGCATTTTTGAGACTTTGAAACTTTTTGTACACTCTTATATATTTGCAAATGGTGTTTTGCATTTGTGAAACGTATTTTATGAAAATGTGTTTTTATTTTGTGCATGTGAATTGTTTTTGTAAGTATAAATAAATATTTTACGTACGTGAATTTGGCTACGCATGTGTACATCGTGTCTTTTGCGTGAATTATTATTGAGTCTAATCTCTCTCCATACACAAATGATGTTGAACAGATTCAGGAATTTCTCACAGTATTTCCTCTAATATTTGTTCTTCTGGAGAAAGTCTTATTTGTTTTATTTCGGCTAAAATAAAAGCAGTTTTTAATTGTTTTAAACTCATTTTAAAGTCAATATTATTAGCCCCCTTAAGCTATATATTTTTGATAGTCTAGAAAACAAACCACTGTTATACAATGACTTGCCTAGTTACCCTAACTTTACCCTAATTACCCTAGTGAAGCCTTTAAATGTCACTTTAAGCTGAATACTAGTGTCTTGAAGAATATCTAGTCTAATATTATTTACTGTCATCATGACAAAGAGAAAATAAATCAGTTATTAGAGATGAGTTATTAACACTATTATGATTAGAGATGTGTTGGAGAAATCTGCTCTCCGTTAAACAGAAATTGGGGTAAATTAAACGAGGCTAATAATTCTGACTTCAACTGTATATAGAGTGTATTTGGTTAGTACACTGACTGTTGTGCTTTTTTTTTTTACAGTATTATTGTTTTAAAGCGTGTTTTTCTGTTAGAAAACTGCTCTGATTTTGTTTGTTTTTCTTCGTGATCTCTCACTATAAGAAATAAATGTAAAATACAGTACAAAGCGTATGTTAAAACAGGGAATAAATCAAATGCAAAATAAAGAAAAGTTTGTTCTGTTGAACACAAAAGAAGATATTTTGAAGAATGCTGAACATCTGAAGCCATTGGCTTCAGTTATAGGAAAAAATATACTGTGGAAGCCAATTGGTTACAGGTTTTCAACATTCTTCAAAATATCTCCTTTTCAAACATTTCTCATCAGTGTTGTGGTTTGATTATTGATTATTAATTACACATAAATTCTCTGTTTTGGTGGCACAGTGGCTCAGCGGTTAGCACTGTGGCCTCACAGCAAGAAGGTCGCTGGTTTGAGTCCCAGCTGGGTCAGTTGGTGTTTCTGTGTGGAGTTTGCATGTTCTCCCCGTGTTGGTGTGGGTTTCCACCGGGTGCTCCGGTTCGCCTACAGTCCAAACACATGTGCTATAGGAGGAATTGATGAACTAAATTGGCCGTAGTGTATGAGTGTGTGTGAATGTGTGTATGGGTGTTTCCCGGTACTGGGTTGCGGCTGGAAGGGCATCCACTGCATAAAACATAGGTGGAATAGTTGGTGGTTCATTCCGCTGTGGCAACCCCTGATGAATAAAGGCACTGAGCCGAATGAATGAATGAAATTCACTGTTTTAATGTGCTTTTGTACTGTACTCCACATTAATTTCCTCTAATGAAAGATTCAGCTCAGAATCAGTAGTTTTACAAGAAAAGAATGAGTAAATAATGACAGAATTCGTATTGAACTGTTCCTTTAAATCAGTCTATAAAGCAAAATGAGAAAAAAGTGCATAATTTTTCACTGCTGGTGTAATTCCAGCACTTTTACTACTGCTAACATGACTGCACTCACGTCTGGTTTTACACACATCCATCAACGGCACTATTCCTGGTGTTGAACATTTTTCAGTGATTCTCTGTTTGAAGCGTCTGTGAGTGTTTATGTTGGAGCATCTGCTTTTCCTCTGCTGTCTGTTTTTGAAGAAAAGCTTTTATTTGGGTCAGGGCTCGAGCCAAAAATACCTCCAAAGTCAACACAAATGTCACAATTCAAGATAAAGAGTTAAAAATGTGTACAGAATTAATTAAAGAACTTTTTTTGTGAATCTTGATGATTGTAGTATCATATTTAGATCGGCTCATTACTCCATCAGTTTTTTTAATGCATTTATTGCTGAATTTTGAGGAACGCTTTTTTTTTTTTTGAAGATACGGTTTTTAATTTCTTTCCACCAGAGCTAGAGGATTACTGATGAGCTGTACTCGGTTACTGATTACATGATAAAATGTGTAGTCAGTAATATAATTTCTTAGATTACAAATTTATGCTTATGTAATCTGACTACTTTTGGATTACATTTAGATTACATTTTGGACTGTAATCTGTTACTGATTACAGATTACATCATGGGTTTTGGTCAGTAATATAATCTCTTAGATTACACATTTATGCTAATGTAATCTGACTACTTTTGGACTGCAATCCAATGTTTCTGATTACAGATTACTTGACAAGATTTTTGGTTCATAATATAATCTCCTAAATTGCACATTAATGGTAATGTAATCTGACAATTTTTGGATTACATTTAGATTACTTTTTTGTTGTAATCAATCACAGATTACATGACAATTTTTGGTCTGTAATATAATCTCTTATATTATGCATTTTAGTAATGTGATCTGGCTACTTTTGGATTGCATTTAGATTACTTTTAGACTGTAATCTGTTACTGATTACAGATTACATGACGAGGTTTTTGGTCTGTAATATAGTCTCTTAATTACACATTTACCGTAACGTACTCTGACAATTTTTGGATTACATTTAGATTACTTTTGGACTGTAATCTGTTACTGATTACAGATTACATGATGAGATTTTTGGTCTGTAGTATAATATCTTGGATTACACATTTACAGTAACATAATATGACTACTATTGGATTACATTTAGATTACCTTTGGACTTTAATCTGTTACAGATTACATGACGAGATTTTTGGTCTTGTAATATGATCTCTTAGATTGCACATTTACCGTAACGTAATCTGACAACCTTTGGAATACATTTAGATTACTTTTGAACTGTAACCAGTTACTGATTACAGATTACATGACGAGATTTTTGGTCTTGTAATATAATCTCTTAGCTTGCACATTTACCGTAACGTAATCTGACAACCTTTGGATTACATTTAGATTACTTTTGAACTGTAATCAGTTACTGATTACAGATTACATGACGAGATTTTTGGTCTTGTAATATAATCTCTTAGATTGCACATTTACCGTAACGTAATCTGACAACCTTTGGATTACATTTAGATTACTTTTGAACTGTAATCAGTTACTGATTACAGATTACATGACGAGATTTTTGGTCTTGTAATATAATCTCTTAGATTGCACATTTACCGTAACGTAATCTGACAACCTTTGGATTACATTTAGATTACTTTTGAACTGTAACCAGTTACTGATTACAGATTACATGACGAGATTTTTTGTCAGTTATATAATCTCTTAGATTACACATTTATAGTAATGTGATTTGACTACTTTTGGATTACATTTAGATTACTTTTGATTTGTAATCTATTACTGATTACAGATTACATGATAAAAGTTTTGGTCTTCCAGATCTAAGCGCTTTATCAAACTGTATGGGAAGACTCATCAAAACGTTTACAAATCGATGTAATACTTCCGAATATTACAATCGCAATATATATATATCAATACCGAATACCCGATGACCAGAAAGTGATTTATTTTTTATAAATTGTTTAAATATTGATGTTCAGAGACTGTTGTGTACACAATGATTTTATATAAAATTCACTTTAATGTGTGATAGGACCAAAAAGAGGTCAAAAACTAATATTTTCTCAATTCAAATAAGTAACGGCTTACAGCCGGAAGCAGTATTCCATGCGTCACGACTTTAAAAAAAGCGGATAAATATAATTATTTATGAATGGCAAGAAAAATTAGGAGAATCAATGAATTGTGAACACCTTACTGCCATTATGTCAATATTACTATGTAATCATAATGTAATCATAAACAGTAACTGTAATCTGTGCATGAGTATTTTAAAAAGCTGTTTACTCTCATTACAAGTACTTGGTGTTTGTAATCTGATTACATAATCCAGATTACATATAATCCATTACTACCCATATGAACAACTTTCTGACATTGTCATTAATAATAATACGCAATCATGATGTAATCCATAGAAGTAGCTGTAATCAGATTTATATTTATATCTTTATTAGTAGTTTTTATTAGTAGTTTACTTGATTTTTAAAATATAATTATGTAATTCGTTACTACGCAGCGTTAAGTATAAAAATATAGATAGAAGATCTTGATTTTAAGTGATTGGTGTATTTCTGTGTGCTAGATCTCTCATTATCACACTGATGTAATGAATCAGGACGAAGTGTGTGTGTGTTTTCTGCAGCGTGTGTGTTTTGTGTTGAAGATCTCAGACAGCCCACCTACCGAAATACTTCAGTCTGTCGTCTCGTTTCTTCCCAGAAAACATCTGGCCGCCGCCATGCTAACAAATCAAGCAAAGTAGGTTTCTGACATGCGAAGAGAGAGCGTCCGTGATGTGTGTGTGTGTCAGGATCATGTAAACATACATCTGTCCCATGCCGACACACACTCTGACCGGTTTATCCAGCGCCGTCCTCCCGTTCCTCTTCTTCTGCTGTTTTCTTCTGGTTGGCACGTGTCAGATTTCAGCGCATCTGCTTTCTGTCAGCGGATCGAGACACACACACACACACACACACACACACACACACACACACACACACACTCAGATGGAGAGCTGGAGGAGTTTAGCAGGACTGAACACTGCTGTCTGACACTGTTGAGGAGTTACAGCACTAGCAGAGCTGATGGAGGAGCCACACACACACACACACATCTTCAGTGTAATATAGAGTATCGTACAACACATACAGATCTTCAGTGTAATGAACAGTATGAGGAAAATCCCACTCATGTTTTGTGAGGGACATTTTTTTTTATTGTTTTATTGTTTGTAGATTTTCTATTACTTAAATAATAGTAATACTACTAATGATGATGTTATTTCTGTCTCTGCCCAGACTCAGGAGGCTGAGAGTAAACACCGTCATCTGGAGAAAGAGTTCCAGCAGTTCCGGGATCAGCAGAGCGTCCGTCCAGAGGCCCGACTGCAGTCCGAGATCAACCTGCTGACCCTGGAGAAGGTCAGACAACCGTTTACTGAGATAATAATCATTCTCTCACCCATTCATTTATTTACTTAGTCATTGATTCACTTATTCACCACCCTTTTATTCATTCATTCACTGGCTCATTCACTTGTTGTCTCACTCAATCATTTACTCACTTGTTCATTTATTCACTCGTTTATTTACTTTCATTCACTCGTTTTTTTATTTACTCGTTGACTCACTGATTCACTCATTCATTAATTCACTCGCTCATTTATTCATTAACTCATTTATTCGCTTACTCACTGATTCATTTATTTACTCACTCGTTGATTCTCACTCATTCACTATATCATATATTCATTCACAGACATTTACTCATTCATTTACTCACTCGTTGACTCACTCACTCATTTATTCACTCATTCACTCATTTATTTACTCACTCGTTGACCCACTGATTCACTCATTAATTTATTCACTCACTCTTTCACTAATTTTACTCATTCATTAATTCTCTCACTCATTTATTCACTAACTCATTCATTCACTGACTCGTTCATTTATTCATTCACTAATTATTTTATTTACTTACTCATTCATTCACTCACTCATTCATTTATTCACTCATTCACTCGTTTATTTACTTACGCATTGACTCACTGATTCACTCATTAATTTATTCACTCACTCTTTTACTAATTTCACTCACTCATTCATTAATTCACTCACTCATTTATTCATTAACTCATTCATTCACTGACTCACTCACTCATTCATTTATTTACTTACTCGTTGATTCACTTACTCATTCACTCTTTCATTCATTCTTTCAGATTCATTTACTCACTTACTTGTTGACTCATTCATTCACTCACACATTCATTTATTCAGTCTTTCACTCGTTTATTTACTCACTCGTTGACTCACTAATTCACTCATTAATTTATTCACTCACTCTTTCACTAATTTCACTCACCCATTTATTCATTAACTCATTCATTCACTGACTCATTCATTTATTAATTCACTCACTCATTCTTTTACTAATTCATTCATTTACTTACTTGTTAATTCATTCACTCTTTCATTAATTCATTCAGACTCATTTACTCACTCACTTGTTGACTTACTCACTCATTCATTCACTTGTTTATTTACTCACTCGTTGACTCACTGATTCACTTAATTTATTCACTCACTCTTTCTTTCACTAATTTCACTCATTAATTAATTCACTCACTCAATTTTCATTAATTCATACTCTCATGGCTCATTTATTTATTCACTCATTCATTCAATTATTCACTCACTCACTTATTCATTCATTGACTCATTCATTCATTCATAAATTTACTCTCATTCACTCACTCGCTCATTTAATCAGTCATGCATTTACTCATTTAATCACTCTTTCACACATTCACTCACTCATTCATTTGCCGGGTCATTCACTCACTCATTTACTCTTTCATTCATTGACTCTTTTATTCACTGACTCACTCACTGTTTCTTTTGTTTGCGCAGGTGGAGCTGGAGCGTAAACTGGAGTCGGCAACTAAATCTAAGCTGCACTATAAGCAGCAGTGGGGGCGAGCGCTGAAAGAGCTGGCCAGATTCAAACAGGTCAGACTTCACTTTTATTATTCATTCAGTCACTAATATGCTGCCATTTTTTAATAAATGATTCATTTATAGAACATTTAAATACAGTTACTTATAATGTACTTGCTTTATATACACAAAAGAAGAGTTATTGTATTTTTATATACATGCTTTGCAAAATAACGTGTATATATATAATTTTTTTGTTTGTATTTTTTTTAACTAAGAAGTTTGGTCACTCTTAAAGGTCCCGTGAAATTAAAATAAAGTTTTTAGATGTCAGGATCAGTGTGTTAGTCTTAAGGATATCCATAATCCAGCATGTCCAAAACAGAGACAAAACTCACATGTAGAAGGTATAAACCTGATATAAACATATACAGATTGCACTTTTTCACGTCTGCCTAAATGAATCAGATTAACATCTCCTCATACTTCAGTTTCTCACATGCTCCACCCTCTTCTTCTCCTTTGCAGACATTTGATGCTATTTAAGGGTTATTTTTTTTAAAGGGGAGGAGCTACTCCATGGCCCGCCCTCTCTTTATGTTGTAGTAAAGAGATTACGTCAAGCATTGATAAAAGGCACATTTCAAACCACTTCATGGGACCTTTAACAGTAAGGTTGTATTAGTTAATGTTAATAAATATAATTACTTTCTTGAACAATGAACAATACATTAATTGGAGTATTTATTTATCTTTGTAAAGTTGTTTAATGTTAGTTTTTTTTAACTCGCACAAAGGGGTTTTAAAAAGCCTTAAATTCCATAGTAAAAAAATAAGGTTTAATTAGACTTAAAATGTCTCGAATCTGCATTTCAAAGGTTAGAGAATGCAATAGAACAGACCCCATAAACAACATTTTATATCTGTTTCAAAATCGACTTCAAATCTCTGACAAAAATCTGTTTTACACGCAGAACGAAATAGGTGGAAACCAATAAAATAAGTGCTGGCAGGTATTTCTCCATATGGAGCTTTTTTTTGTTGCTAATTCTGTACTTTGAAATTATACTATACAAGTGAAGTTTATTTATAAACTAATTTCGAGAGGATCACGTGCTTACGATTGCTATCAGACGATGCCTGAGCCACTATAAAACCCTCAGCTCCATATCACAGCCATCTTTGTTTTGAAGAATCCCCCCTTCCACCCCTACTCCTCCTCCTTTCCTAAATGGGTGGCATGGTGGCTCAGTGGTTAGTATTGTTGCCTCACAGCAAGAAAGTCAGTGGTTTAGTCCTTACCAAGCCAGCCGACGTTTCTGTGTGGAGTTTACATGTTCTGCCCGTGCTCATGTGGGTTTCCCCCGGGTTCCCTGGTTTCCTCCCACCATCCAAAAACATGCAACTTAAGTTAATTGACTAATCCAAATCAGCACCATAGACATGCTCCTAGTCAGTAGTTATCTCTTAAGAGCAATCACGATCTGTTCATTAGCTACTAATGCAGGGGAGTTCTCCAGATCTACCTGAGCTCAAACTCCCCTCTTGCCTTGCAAGCGGGAGGGAGCCCCAGGCTCGAGGATCTTATGAGCTCAGGGCTCTCTCCCGGGACAGCATGCCAAACAAGCTTCATAATCAATCATCAGCTGAGTGTGAACCCTTGGATTGGTCTTAAATATCATTCTGTGTAGTATTAGAAAGTCTTAAATATAACTCTTAGAAGCCTGCAGATACCCTGCTCACAGTTATGAACTAATATTGTGTTGTATAAAATGAAACGACTTTTTATTTTGTCCAGATGATATACTCTATATCATCCCATTGCACAGCTTTAAAGGTGATTTATTATGTCGCTTTCTACAAGATGTAAAATAAGTCTGATGAGTGTGTGTGTTTGAGCTGAGAATATCACAGAGATAATGTTCTCCAGCTCTCTCAAACGGACCCTTTCAAGCTTTATCCTAATTGTTGGGTTTTTGGTGACTGTCGCTTTAAATGCAAATGAGATTGTGCTCTTTTCAGAGGGTGGAGCTACAGAGGGCTGTGCATCCCCATAGTGGCAGATGTAAAACAGCAGTGTGTGTGTTGTGAGTGCTGGTCAGGTGGTCATGTGTGCTTCAGTGTTTGCTCCATGCTTCTGTCAGTCTATGTCGTTCCTGTCGCTGCTTCATCTAAAACTCCACATCTAGAATCTTCTTAGTCTATGCTGACATTATCTTCAGCAGCTCAAACACTCTAATGGCTAATAGACAGACGGCTGCTTCTCACTCAGGGCTGCTGTTTATGCTAATGAGGGAGAGATGGGCACTAGTGGGCGGGGCTTTCCCCCTCTGATGACACGTACAAAGGGAGAATGTCAATCAAAGTGTTTCATCATCAAGTCTGATTAGAACAAACACAATTAATTCATGATGACCATTAGAGGCTGGAGATAGTCACACACTGCTGACACACACACACACACACACACACACACACACACAACTGTGTTTAAACCCCACATAAATGTGATTTTTGCAGAATAGCTCTGCTTGAAAATGTCCTCCTGTAGGATCTGTAATGATGTGAAAGCTGCAGTTTCTGAGGATAAACAGAGTTTTATGGTGTGCTAATAACTGTTGCAGACACAGAGCAGCTGCTTTTCTCTTCTCACAGATGATGATTTATGAGCTCAGCTCTGCAGAACACAGATCTGATATTGAGCTGTAAATCAGCGCTGTATTATGTTCAACATTAAACATCTGAATATCAGCCCGGCCTGCTGAAACAGCTTTAAGTGGATCCTTTTTCACTTCACATTTTTATCAAAGCTTCAGACTTTCTCCCACACAGACGTTTTTTAAGCACATCTGGATTTTTACTGAAATTCATAATTCTAATATTGAGTAATAAAACAAATCATTTTAACATGTATTATTGCTTTTTACATAATTTAGATTTTTTTCGACTTGTAGTTTTTTCTCCCATCAGGAGTTCTGACTCCTCATCTGTCAAGTTTAAATTTATTTGTCAAAATTCTTTCTTCTCCTGTCTTTAAGTGTGCATCTAGAATATTTTAAATCAGAATTTTCATTCATTCATTTTCTTTTCAGCTTAGTCCCTTTATTAATCCGGGGTCGCCACAGCGGAATGAACCGCCAACTTATCCAGCACATGTTTTACACAGCAGATGCCCTTCCAGCTGCAACCCATCTCTGGGAAACATCCACACACATTCATTCACTCTCACACCATGGACAATTTAGCTTACCCAATTCACCTGTACCGCATGTCTTTTGGACTCTGGGGGAAACCGGAGCACCCGGAGGAAACCCACTGGAGAACATGCAAACTCCACACAGAAACACCAACTGACCCAGCCGAGGCTCGAATCAGAGACCTTCTTGCTGTGAGGCGACTACCTATTGCACCACTGCATCGCCCAAATCAGAATTTTTTTTATTAATATTTTTTAATTATTAGTCTTTTTGTCCACCAAATTCAGCTTTTTTTTATGCATTTTATTATTTTTTTCACAGAATTCAGATTTTTTCACATTGTATTTTTTTTTTCTCTCCCACCAGGAGTTCTGACCTCTCAATTTATAGATAATTAGTCAAAATTATAATTGTTTTTCTCTTGAATCTGACTTTTTTTTATTCAGAATTGACATTTCATTTCAAAATTATAAATAGTATTAGTGGCATCATGGTGGCGCAGTGGTTAGCACTGTGGCCTCACAGCATGAAGGTCGCTGGTTCGAGTCCCGGCTGGGTCAGTTGGTGTTTCTGTGTGGAGTTTGCATGTTCTCCCCGTGTTGGTGTGGGTTTCCCCCACAGTCCAAACACATGCGCTATAGGGGAATTGATTAACTAAATTAGCCGTAGTGCGAGTGTGTGTGAGTGAATGAGTGTGGATGGGTGTTTCCCAGTACTGGGATGCAGCTGGAAGGGTATCCGCTGTGTAAAACATATGCTGAAATAGTTGGCGGTTCATTCTGCTGTGGCGACCTCTGTTCAATAAAGATACCCAGCGGATGGAAAACATATGCATAATATGTTCCACAATATAATATGTTTATTTCGGCCCTTCCAGCTGCAACCTAGTACTGGGAAACACCCACACACACTCATTCTCACACGCACACGTTCATACACTACGGCCAATTTAGTTCATCAGTTCCCCTGTAGCGCATGTGTTTAGACTGTGGGGGAAACCGGAGCACCCGGAGGAAACCCACACCAACATGGGGAGAACATGCAAACTCCACACAGAAAAACCAACTGACCCAGCCGAGGCTCGAACCAGTGACCTTCTTGCTGTGAGGCGATTGTGCTACCCACTGCGCCTCTGTGCTGGCCCATTATTGCTGTTATATTTTGTTTATTTTTTTCTCCACACAGAATAATTTTTTTTTTCAGCTTGTATTTTTCCCCAGCAGGAGTTTATCACTCAATATTGAGGCTTTTCTCCTGATTCTGAGTGTACGTACAGAAGTCTTTAAAAGCTGAATTGACACGTCACGATTATTTTGAATATTCAGATTGTTTTATTAATTATTCTCCACTTTTCATCTCTCAGTTATGAGTTTGTTTGTTAAAATGCAGCTTTTGTATAATCTCCCAGTTTTAGCTTATATTTTTCTTATCTCTCAGTCTTCACTTGCTCTGTGTTCTGGGCTCTTCCCATGTAACTCTGCTTTCTCACAGTGAGCATATATATATTAGAGCGATGAGAAAGATGAGTTGAGTTAGTTTCTGCAGTTTCTGTATAATGTAAATCAGCAGAACGAGTGCAGATGTTTCTGTGCACTCGCTGTGGAGTTTTCCTCGTCTGCAGTCTGTCTGTGGGTCATTCACTGGTCACACACTTTTACACAAGCGTTGTGTGTCTGTGTGTGTTCAGCAGACAGAAGCAAACTCCTCCAGTCTGCAGGATATCTGTGTGTGTTTCTCTCTGAAACACTGCAGATGACATGAGTTTACCACAGTCTCTCTGATCACTCGCATGAGAACGTGCGTCTGAGAGCATCCAGAAATCATCCTCATCTTCACTTTATGAGCAGCACAAATACCCAAACATTCCAGATTGAAGATGCATTTGCTGGAGGAACAGGGGTCTCGTTTCTAGAAAGATCTCTGCTTAAAACCAGACAAATGATCTGAGAGGAGTCAGAAAAACAACAGAGTGTGTGTGTGCGCGTGCGTGCGTGCATGCGTGTGTGTACGTGTGTTTGTTTGCTTGCTTGCGTGTGTGTGAGAGTGCATGGGTTTCTGTTTGTGTATATACGTAAGGGAGGGTGAGTGTGTGTTTGTCTGATTGTGCACATGGGTGTCTGTGTGTGAGAGCGAGTGCATTAGAATGTGTTTCTGTCTCTGCATAAGTGTGTGTGTGTGTGTGTGTGTGGGCATGTTTATCATTTCTCAGGTGTCTAACAGGTGTGTGTATATGTATGATTTGTCATTCATATTTGTATAATAAGGTAAACGTGCTTTATGAGGAAGATTTCAAAATAATCCAATCAAAAATCATCAGCTCAAATTAAAATGTGTGTGTGTTTGTCTTTGTATGCGTGTATGTGTTTGTGTCTGCATATGTGTGTGTTCAGCGTGAGCAGGAGAGCGCTCTGTGTCGTCTGAAGAAGCAGCAGCAGGAGCTGGATCAGATGCGTCTGCGCTTTCTGGCGGCTGAAGAGAAGGAGACGGTGAAGAGCGACAAACAAGAGCTGCAGGACATACGCAACCAGCTCAACAGGTCACACAGACACACACACACACACACACACACACACACACACACACACTAATGGACTTACTCTCATACACTGAAACACACTTACACTGAAACACACTTACACAGACACACACATATAATGCTCACACACTCATGCATACACACTAATATTAAAGCACTCTCTCACTCACACACACATGCACTAACACTCATGTGTATCAACTGATTGATTTACTCAATTTGATCTTTTTTCCTCGTGATTTTAGATTTATTAACCCCCCCCCCTGTTTAATTCAACTGTATTTTTTTTTTTTATTAGAAGGAAATAACCTCAGTACTGCATGATGCAAACTCACAAACAGAGGTCACATTTACTAAACCTTTGACTACTCTGAGCGTCTCCATCTCAGTTTTTTACTATTTTCTCTTCATAAATCTGACTTTGATTGATTGATTTGAAATAGGTTGGTTGATTGATTTGATTTAATTGGTTGATTGAATGGTTGGGTGGTTGGTTGGTTGATTTGATTTGATTTGATTTGATTTGATTTGATTTGATTTGATTTGATTTGATTTGGTTGGTTGGTTGGTTGGTTGGTTTGGTTTGGTTGGTTGGTTGGTTGGTTGATTAAATGGTTCGTTGGTTGGGTGGGTGGTTGGTTGGTTGGTTAATTGATTCGATTTGGTTGGTTGATTGAATGGTTGGGTGTTTGGTTTGGTTGGTTGATTGATTGATTGGTTGATTTTGATTTGATTGGGTGGTTGGTTGGTTTGGTTGGTTGGTTAGTTAGTTGATTAAATGGTTCGTTGGTTGGTTGGTTGGGTGGGTGGGTGGTTGGTTGGTTAATTGATTCGATTTGGTTGGTTGATTGAATGGTTGGGTGTTTGGTTTGGTTGATTGATTGGTTGATTTTGATTTGATTGGGTGGTTGGTTTGGTGATTGGTTGGTTGGTTGATTAAATGGTTGGGTGGCTGAGTTGGTTGGTTGGTTGATTTTGATTGGGTGGTTGGTTTGGTGATTGGTTGGGTGGGTGGGTGGGTGGTTGGTTGGGTGGGTGGGTGGTTGGTTGGTTGGTTGGTTGAGTGGGTGGGTGGGTAGGTGGGTGGGTGCGTGGTTGGGTGGTTGGTTGGTTGGTTGATTGGTTGGGTGGGTGGGTGGTTAGTTGGTTGGTTGGTTGGTTGGTTTGGTTGGTTGGGAGGGTGTTTGGTTGGTTGATTGGTTGGGTGGTTTGTTAATTGGTTGATTGGTTGGTTGATTGGTTGGGTGGGTGGTTGATTGGTTGGGTGGTTGGTTGGTTGAGTGGTTGATTTGGTTGGGAGGGTGGTTGATTGGTTGGGTGGTTGGTTGGTTGAGTGGTTGATTTGGTTGGGAGGGTGGTTGGTTGGTTGATTGATTGTTTTTGTGGTTGATTAATTGGTTGATTGGTTGGGTGGTTGGTTGGTTGGGAGGGTGGTTGGTTGGTTGGGTGGTTGGTTGATTGATTGATTGATTGATTGATTGATTGGTTGGTTGATTGGTTGTTTCAGGCTGAAGCAGCAGGAAGAGCCGCCGCGCAGTTGGACAGATGCAGCACAGGTGTGTGTGACAGAGAGTGCAGATGAACACGTGACACGTCTGCTGGAGGAGCGAGACACACTGCTGCGCACCGGCGTATACACACACCACGACCGCATCATCGCTGAGCTGGACCGGCAGATTCAGCAGGCCATCAACCCCTCCTGAACACACGCACACACATGCACACTAACATTGACATGCATATGTGTACATGCACACTCATGCATATACACATACATTCACATGCATAGACATGCATGCACACACTCACTCACACATTCGCCCATCACTTACATGTACTCAAACACAGATATGCATAGACATACACACACACACTTCTTCACATCTGTGTGTGTGTGTTCAGCAGGGGGCGCTGTTTCTCAACTGGTCACTTTATTACAGACTCCTCATCAGGGCTTCATATCTGAATTTATTTATAGTGTTTATTAGTGTTTTTACTCCGTTTATGAATACTGGCTTAATAAATATTTTCCTGACGTTCATCATCGTCTGACACTTTATTTTGTGCACGTCTCGGTGACTTTATTATGGAGTCCACTTTCAAAATAATCAGATCTTAACCAAAATTAACTGGTCATCCCCAAATTTAGAATTTTATTTATTCCATAATTAATTTTCCTTCGCCTCAGTCCCTATATTAATCAGGGGTCGCCACAGTGGAATGAACCACCAACTATTCCAGCATATGTTTTACACAGTGGATGCTCTTCCAGCTCCAACCCAGTACAGGGAAACACCCATACACACTTATACACTAATTTAGTTGATCAATTCTCCTATAGCGCATGTGTTTGGACTGTGGGGGAAACCGGAGCACCTGGAGGAAACCCACGCTAGCACGGGGAGAACATGCAAACTCCACACAGAAACATCAACTGACCCAGCTGGAATTCAAACCAGTGACCTTCTTGCTGTGAGGTCACAGTGCTAACCACTGAGCCACCGTGTCACCCAAATTTTGAATTTACGCCTGAAAATAATAACTGATGCATTCATATTATGTTTAGTTAGTGTCACAATAAGTAAAGGTTTACTTTTTTTTCTTCCCAAATGTGCTGAAATATGTCCTAAATGTGGTTATTAAGTGAATTGAATTACTTGATCAAATAAAAAGTAATTTAAAATTCACAAAAAGCATTAAAGTGTCATATTTAGGGAAAACTGTCTGTCAGGAGAGCTCATAAAGTGTCGCATTATTGCCGTTTTATTGATTGCTGGTGAAAATCCTTCAACTTACTGAGTGTCAGACTGAATTATAATGAGTATGAGATGTTGTAATGATAGTGGAATGCTTTTATTATGAATTACATGTTTTAAAGAGCTGCAGAAAGCTGTAAATGGAAACGTCTGTGTGTGTTTTTCAGTTCAAAAGCCCAAAACAAATCATCATCGTGTTACTCTCTGAGGACGTTTCTTACTCGCTGCAGTGTTTGATGAACTAATATTATTGCAAGTGATTTAAAAAAGGGCTCGAGTACAGAGAAATGTAGAATAACATGCAGACGCTGACAGTCTGAGTATTTCATGTGGTTCATCATCGGCCTCCAGAAACACACACAGATCTGCTGTTATTCTGAACTTCTGAACTCTTGTTCGCTAACGGCAGTGAGCAAACGCACCGCATCACTGATCAACTGCACACAATCACTGATTACAAAACCTCTACTGTAACCTGACTACAGTCGGATTATATTTAATTACTTTTGAACTGTAAAGTTACTGATAACAGATTACATGACAAGGTTTTTGTTCAGTAATATATTCTCTCAGATTACACATTTATGTTAATATAATCTGACTGCTTTTGGATTACATTTAGATTACTTTTGAACCGTCCTCAATGATTGATTACAGATTACATGACAATGTTTTTGGTCAGTTATATAATCGCTTAGATCGCACGTTTATGGTGATGTAACCTGACTACTTTTGGATTACATTTAGATTACTTTTGAACTGTCCTCAATGACTGATTACAGACTACATGACAATGTTTTTGGTCAGTAATATAACCTCTTAGATTGCACATTTATGGTAATGTAATCTGACTACTTTGGATTACGTTTGGATTACTTTTGAACTGTCTGACTACTTTTGGATTACATTTAGATTACTTTTGAACCGTCCTCAATGATTGATTACAGATTATGACACCTTTTGGTCAGTTATATAATCGCTTAGATTGCACTTTTATGGTGATGTAATCTGACTACTTTTGGATTACATTTAGATTACTTTTAACTGTAATAAATGATTAATAAGTAATCTGATTACATGACAACTTTTGGTCAGTAATATATTCTCTTAGATTGCACTTTAATGGTAATGTAATCTGACTACTTTTGGATTACATTTAGATTACTTTTGAACTGTCCTCAATGATTGATTACAGACTACATGACAATATTTTTGGTCAGTAATATAACCTCTTAGATTGCACATTTATGGTAATGTAATCTGACTACTTTGGATTACATTTAGATTACTTTTGAACTGTCTGGCTACTTTTGGATTATGTTTGGATTACTTTTGAACTGTCTGACTACTTTTGGATTACATTTGGATTACTTTTGAACTGTCTGACTACTTTTGGATTACATTTGGATTACTTTTGAACTGTACAATCAATGCATTTTGAACAATTTACTGTCATTTAGTCAATATGTAATCATATTGTAATCCATAAAAGTAACTGATTGTGAGTTATAAAAGTGATTTACTCAACTTGCAAGTGCTTGATTTTTAGAATCTGATTACATATTTCAGATTACATATAATCCATTACTACCACATATATATATATATATATATATATATGTGTGTGTGTGTGTGTGTGTGTGTGTGTGTGTGTGTGTGTGTGTGTGTGTGTGTGTGTGTGTGTGTGTGTGTATATATAAATTGCATGAAAAATATAGAGAATCAATGGATTCAGTGAATAACTTTCCGCTATTGTCAATAATAATATGTAATCATGTTGTGATGCCAAAAAAGTAACTAATTTGATTGAGTAATATAAAAGTAAATTATTATTATTATTATTATTATTATTAAATAATATAAGAACAAGTACTTGATTTTTAGAATCTGATTACATTATCCAAATTTTATGCAGATGTAATGGATTACATTTAGATTACTTTTGAACTGTAATCTGTGATTAATGACTGTAATCATTGATTACATGACGATTTTTGGTCAGTAATATAATCTCTTAGATTACACATTTAAGGTAATGTAATCCGACTATTGGATTACGTTTAGATTACTTTTTAACTGTAAAGTTACTGGTTACAGATTACATGACGGTTTTTGGTCAGTAATATATTCTCTTAGATTACACATTTAAGGTAATGTAATCCGACTACTTTTGGATTATATTTAGATTACTTTTTAACTGTAAAGTTACTTATTACAGAATAGATGACAAGGTTTTTGGTCAGTAATATATTCTCTTAGATTACACATTTATGGTAATGTAATCTGACTACTTTTGGATTACATTTAGATTACTTTTGTACTCTACAATCAATGCATTGTGAACAACTTACTGTCATTTTGTCAATAATTTCTCATCTCGATGTAATATATAAAAAGAAACTAGTCTGATTACAAGTATTTTAAAAAGTAGTTTAATTACAAGTACTTGATTTTTGGAATCTGACATAATCCAGATAACATATAATCCATTACTATTGCAAGAAAAGTGAATTGTGAACTTTCTACAAGTAATACATATTTATGATGTAATTCGTGAAAGTAACTGTAATCTGATTCATTTAATTACAGGTACTCGACTTTTGTAATCTGATGAGATAATCCAGATGTTATATAATCCAGTTCTGTATACTCTTCTGCATGTTCTGTTTTCAGCAGGTTTTCAGCTGGATGTGCTGATTGCTTGTGACAGTGGGTCTCTGAGCAGGAAATTCCTCAGGCTGTTTTCTCATGTATGTTTGCAGAAGATCTAGAGTTTGCAGGGCTGTGATTGATGCACACAATCTACATTATTTGCTTTACAAATGTACGACGCTCCGCTGGGAACAATATTGAAGAACTGGGAAAACTCGTCTGTCTGAAGAATTATTAAAAGTGTTGAGCAAGAAAAAAACAGGTGGAGCTCCATTTCTCTCTCACATCACACACACTGAGAACTTCAGTGTGTACACTACAGTGATTCTGAACCACACTATAGTATTACTACCCTATACAGTATCACACTCTAGATTATTGTATTTACAACTCTTAATGAATGCTTCAGCATACTGTAGTATTAACTGATAAACTACTGTAGTATACTATAGCTTTTACTACACTAAACTGTGTATTGTAGTGTAATATTCCCTAGAGTTGTAGAAGACTACAGTATTGGCTCATGGTTTTATTACTATAGATGTTACCATAGCAACTGTAGAATCACCACAACAGATCAATTGAAGTACTGTAGTGTAGTTCAAAACAACCATGTTTAAATTACTACAGTATGTTTTAATATTAGGAAAGGGCAAAGTTTTCTGTTTTTAGTCATATCGTCTGTACTTCTGTTCTAGTAAAAAAAACAGTACTTTTGTCTGGTGTTCTAGTAAAAAAACAGTACTTTTGTCTGGTGTTCTAGTAAAAAACAGTACTTTTGTCTGGTGTTCTAGTAAAAAAACAGTACTTTTGTCTGGTGTTCTAGTAAAAAAACAGTACTTTTGTCTGGTGTTCTAGTAAAAAACAGTACTTTTGTCTGGTGTTCTAGTAAAAAAACAGTACTTTTGTCTGGTGTTCTAGTAAAAAAACAGTACTTTTGTCTGGTGTTCTAGTAAAAAAACAGTACTTTTGTCTGGTGTTCTAGTAAAAAAACAGTACTTTTGTCTGGTGTTCTAGTAAAAAAAACAGTACTTTTGTCTGGTGTTCTAGTAAAAAACAGTACTTTTGTCTGGTGTTCTAGTAAAAAAAACAGTACTTTTGTCTGGTGTTCTAGTAAAAAACAGTACTTTTGTCTGGTGTTCTAGTAAAAAAAACAGTACTTTTGTCTGGTGTTCTAGTAAAAAAACAGTACTTTTGTCTGGTGTTCTAGTAAAAAAACAGTACTTTTGTCTGGTGTTCTAGTAAAAAAACAGTACTTTTGTCTGGTGTTCTAGTAAAAAAACAGTACTTTTGTCTGGTGTTCTAGTAAAAAAAAACAGTACTTTTGTCTGGTGTTCTAGTAAAAAAAAAACAGTACTTTTGTCTGGTGTTCTAGTAAAAAAAAAACAGTACTTTTGTCTGGTGTTCTAGCAAAAAAAAAACAGTACTTTTGTCTGGTGTTCTAGTAAAAAAAAAACAGTACTTTTGTCTGGTGTTCTAGCAAAAAAAGAGTACTTTGGTCTGGTGTTCTAGTAAAAATAAACAGTACTTTTGTCTGGTGTTCTAGTAAAAAAAACAGTACTTTTGTCTGGTGTTCTAGTAAAAAAACAGTACTTTTGTCTGGTGTTCTAGCAAAAAAACAGTACTTTTGTCTGGTGTTCTAGCAAAAAAACAGTACTTTTGTCTGGTGTTCTAGTAAAAAAAACAGTACTTTTGTCTGGTGTTCTAGCAAAAAAACAGTACTTTTGTCTGGTGTTCTAGTAAAAAAACAGTACTTTTGTCTGGTGTTCTAGTAAAAAAAAACAGTACTTTTGTCTGGTGTTCTAGTAAAAAAAAAACAGTACTTTTGTCTGGTGTTCTAGCAAAAAAACAGTACTTTTGTCTGGTGTTCTAGCAAAAAAAAACAGTACTTTTGTCTGGTGTTCTAGTAAAAAAACAGTACTTTTGTCTGGTGTTCTAGCAAAAAAACAGTACTTTTGTCTGGTGTTCTAGTAAAAAAACAGTACTTTTGTCTGGTGTTCTAGTAAAAAAAAACAGTACTTTTGTCTGGTGTTCTAGTAAAAAAAAACAGTACTTTTGTCTGGTGTTCTAGTAAAAAAAACAGTACTTTTGTCTGGTGTTCTAGTAAAAAAAAACAGTACTTTTGTCTGGTGTTCTAGTAAAAAAAACAGTACTTTTGTCTGGTGTTCTAGTAAAAAAAAACAGTACTTTTGTCTGGTGTTCTAGTAAAAAAAACAGTACTTTTGTCTGGTGTTCTAGTAAAAAACAGTACTTTTGTCTGGTGTTCTAGTAAAAAAACAGTACTTTTGTCTGGTGTTCTAGTAAAAAAAACAGTACTTTTGTCTGGTGTTCTAGTAAAAAAACAGTACTTTTGTCTGGTGTTCTAGTAAAAAAAACAGTACTTTTGTCTGGTGTTCTAGTAAAAAAACAGTACTTTTGTCTGGTGTTCTAGTAAAAAAACAGTACTTTTGTCTGGTGTTCTAGTAAAAAAACAGTACTTTTGTCTGGTGTTCTAGTAAAAAAAAACAGTACTTTTGTCTGGTGTTCTAGTAAAAAAAACAGTACTTTTGTCTGGTGTTCTAGTAAAAAAAAAACAGTACTTTTGTCTGGTGTTCTAGCAAAAAAAGAGTACTTTGGTCTGGTGTTCTAGTAAAAATAAACAGTACTTTTGTCTGGTGTTCTAGTAAAAAAAACAGTACTTTTGTCTGGTGTTCTAGTAAAAAAACAGTACTTTTGTCTGGTGTTCTAGCAAAAAAACAGTACTTTTGTCTGGTGTTCTAGCAAAAAAACAGTACTTTTGTCTGGTGTTCTAGTAAAAAAAACAGTACTTTTGTCTGGTGTTCTAGCAAAAAAACAGTACTTTTGTCTGGTGTTCTAGTAAAAAAACAGTACTTTTGTCTGGTGTTCTAGTAAAAAAAAACAGTACTTTTGTCTGGTGTTCTAGTAAAAAAAAACAGTACTTTTGTCTGGTGTTCTAGCAAAAAAACAGTACTTTTGTCTGGTGTTCTAGCAAAAAAAAACAGTACTTTTGTCTGGTGTTCTAGTAAAAAAAACAGTACTTTTGTCTGGTGTTCTAGCAAAAAAACAGTACTTTTGTCTGGTGTTCTAGTAAAAAAAACAGTACTTTTGTCTGGTGTTCTAGTAAAAAAAACAGTACTTTTGTCTGGTGTTCTAGTAAAAAAAAACAGTACTTTTGTCTGGTGTTCTAGTAAAAAAAACAGTACTTTTGTCTGGTGTTCTAGTAAAAAAAACAGTACTTTTGTCTGGTGTTCTAGTAAAAAAACAGTACTTTTGTCTGGTGTTCTAGTAAAAAAAAAACAGTACTGTTGTCTGGTGTTCTAGTAAAAAAAAACAGTACTTTTGTCTGGTGTTCTAGTAAAAAAAACAGTACTTTTGTCTGGTGTTCTAGCAAAAAAACAGTACTTTTGTCTGGTGTTCTAGTAAAAAAACAGTACTTTTGTCTGGTGTTCTAGTAAAAAAAAACAGTACTGTTGTCTGGTGTTCTAGTAAAAAAAAACAGTACTTTTGTCTGGTGTTCTAGTAAAAAAAACAGTACTTTTGTCTGGTGTTCTAGCAAAAAAACAGTACTTTTGTCTGGTGTTCTAGTAAAAAAAACAGTACTTTTGTCTGGTGTTCTAGTAAAAAAACAGTACTTTTGTCTGGTGTTCTAGTGAAATAAAACAGTACTTTTGTCTGGTGTTCTAGTGAAATAAAACCGTACTTTTGTCTGGTGTTCTAGTTAAAAAAACAGTACTTTTGTCTGGTGTTCTAGTAAAAAAAACAGTACTTTTGTCTGGTGTTCTAGTAAAAAAAACAGTACTTTTGTCTGGTGTTCTAGTAAAAAAACAGTACTTTTGTCTGGTGTTCTAGTAAAAAAAAACAGTACTTTTGTCTGGTGTTCTAGTAAAAAAAACAGTACTTTTGTCTGGTGTTCTAGTAAAAAAACAGTACTTTTGTCTGGTGTTCTAGTAAAAAAACAGTACTTTTGTCTGGTGTTCTAGTAAAAAAAACAGTACTTTTGTCTGGTGTTCTAGTAAAAAAACAGTACTTTGTCTGGTGTTCTAGTAAAAAAACAGTACTTTTGTCTGGTGTTCTAGTAAAAAAACAGTACTTTTGTCTGGTGTTCTAGTAAAAAAACAGTACTTTTGTCTGGTGTTCTAGTAAAAAACAGTACTTTTGTCTGGTGTTCTAGTAAAAAAACAGTACTTTTGTCTGGTGTTCTAGTAAAAAACAGTACTTTTGTCTGGTGTTCTAGTAAAAAAACAGTACTTTTGTCTGGTGTTCTAGTAAAAAAACAGTACTTTTGTCTGGTGTTCTAGTAAAAAAACAGTACTTTTGTCTGGTGTTCTAGTAAAAAAACAGTACTTTTGTCTGGTGTTCTAGTAAAAAAACAGTACTTTTGTCTGGTGTTCTAGTAAAAAAACAGTACTTTTGTCTGGTGTTCTAGTAAAAAAACAGTACTTTTGTCTGGTGTTCTAGTAAAAAAAACAGTACTTTTGTCTGGTGTTCTAGTAAAAAAAACAGTACTTTTGTCTGGTGTTCTAGTAAAAAAAACAGTACTTTTGTCTGGTGTTCTAGTAAAAAAAACAGTACTTTTGTCTGGTGTTCTAGTAAAAAAAACAGTACTTTTGTCTGGTGTTCTAGTAAAAAAAACAGTACTTTTGTCTGGTGTTCTAGTAAAAAAAACAGTACTTTTGTCTGGTGTTCTAGTAAAAAAAACAGTACTTTTGTCTGGTGTTCTAGTAAAAAAAACAGTACTTTTGTCTGGTGTTCTAGTAAAAAAAACAGTACTTTTGTCTGGTGTTCTAGTAAAAAAACAGTACTTTTGTCTGGTGTTCTAGTAAAAAAAACAGTACTTTTGTCTGGTGTTCTAGTAAAAAAAACAGTACTTTTGTCTGGTGTTCTAGTAAAAAAACAGTACTTTTGTCTGGTGTTCTAGTAAAAAAACAGTACTTTTGTCTGGTGTTCTAGTAAAAAAACAGTACTTTTGTCTGGTGTTCTAGTAAAAAAACAGTACTTTTGTCTGGTGTTCTAGTAAAAAAACAGTACTTTTGTCTGGTGTTCTAGTAAAAAAAACAGTACTTTTGTCTGGTGTTCTAGTAAAAAAACAGTACTTTTGTCTGGTGTTCTAGTAAAAAAACAGTACTTTTGTCTGGTGTTCTAGTAAAAAAAACAGTACTTTTGTCTGGTGTTCTAGTAAAAAAAACAGTACTTTTGTCTGGTGTTCTAGTAAAAAAAACAGTACTTTTGTCTGGTGTTCTAGTAAAAAAAACAGTACTTTTGTCTGGTGTTCTAGTAAAAAAAAACAGTACTTTGTCTGGTGTTCTAGTAAAAAAACAGTACTTTTGTCTGGTGTTCTAGTAAAAAAACAGTACTTTTGTCTGGTGTTCTAGTAAAAAAAACAGTACTTTTGTCTGGTGTTCTAGTAAAAAAACAGTACTTTTGTCTGGTGTTCTAGTCAAAAAAACAGTACTTTTGTCTGGTGTTCTAGTAAAAAAAACAGTACTTTTGTCTGGTGTTCTAGTGAAAAAAACAGTACTTTTGTCTGGTGTTCTAGTAAAAAAACAGTACTTTTGTCTGGTGTTCTAGTAAAAAAACAGTACTTTTGTCTGGTGTTCTAGTAAAAAAAACAGTACTTTTGTCTGGTGTTCTAGTAAAAAAAACAGTACTTTTGTCTGGTGTTCTAGTAAAAAAAACAGTACTTTTGTCTGGTGTTCTAGTAAAAAAAACAGTACTTTTGTCTGGTGTTCTAGTAAAAAAACAGTACTTTTGTCTGGTGTTCTAGTAAAAAAACAGTACTTTTGTCTGGTGTTCTAGTAAAAAAACAGTACTTTTGTCTGGTGTTCTAGTAAAAAAACAGTACTTTTGTCTGGTGTTCTAGTAAAAAAAACAGTACTTTTGTCTGGTGTTCTAGTAAAAAAAACAGTACTTTTGTCTGGTGTTCTAGTAAAAAAACAGTACTTTTGTCTGGTGTTCTAGTAAAAAAAACAGTACTTTTGTCTGGTGTTCTAGTAAAAAAACAGTACTTTTGTCTGGTGTTCTAGTAAAAAAACAGTACTTTTGTCTGGTGTTCTAGTAAAAAAACAGTACTTTTGTCTGGTGTTCTAGTAAAAAAAACAGTACTTTTGTCTGGTGTTCTAGTAAAAAAAACAGTACTTTTGTCTGGTGTTCTAGTAAAAAAACAGTACTTTTGTCTGGTGTTCTAGCAAAAAAACAGTACTTTTGTCTGGTGTTCTAGTAAAAAAAACAGTACTTTTGTCTGGTGTTCTAGTAAAAAAACAGTACTTTTGTCTGGTGTTCTAGTAAAAAAAACAGTACTTTTGTCTGGTGTTCTAGTAAAAAAAACAGTACTTTTGTCTGGTGTTCTAGTAAAAAAACAGTACTTTTGTCTGGTGTTCTAGTAAAAAAACAGTACTTTTGTCTGGTGTTCTAGTAAAAAAACAGTACTTTTGTCTGGTGTTCTAGTAAAAAAACAGTACTTTTGTCTGGTGTTCTAGTAAAAAAACAGTACTTTTGTCTGGTGTTCTAGTAAAAAACAGTACTTTTGTCTGGTGTTCTAGTAAAAAAACAGTACTTTTGTCTGGTGTTCTAGTAAAAAAAACAGTACTTTTGTCTGGTGTTCTAGTAAAAAAAAGAGTACTTTGGTCTGGTGTTCTAGTAAAAATAAACAGTACTTTTGTCTGGTGTTCTAGTAAAAAAAACAGTACTTTTGTCTGGTGTTCTAGTAAAAAAAACAGTACTTTTGTCTGGTGTTCTAGTAAAAAAAACAGTACTTTTGTCTGGTGTTCTAGTAAAAAAAAACAGTACTTTTGTCTGGTGTTCTAGTAAAAAAAACAGTACTTTTGTCTGGTGTTCTAGTAAAAAAACAGTACTTTTGTCTGGTGTTCTAGTAAAAAAAACAGTACTTTTGTCTGGTGTTCTAGTAAAAAAAACAGTACTTTTGTCTGGTGTTCTAGTAAAAAAAACAGTACTTTTGTCTGGTGTTCTAGTAAAAAAACAGTACTTTTGTCTGGTGTTCTAGTAAAAAAAACAGTACTTTTGTCTGGTGTTCTAGTAAAAAAAACAGTACTTTTGTCTGGTGTTCTAGTAAAAAAACAGTACTTTTGTCTGGTGTTCTAGTAAAAAAAACAGTACTTTTGTCTGGTGTTCTAGTAAAAAAAACAGTACTTTTGTCTGGTGTTCTAGTAAAAAAACAGTACTTTTGTCTGGTGTTCTAGTAAAAAAAACAGTACTTTTGTCTGGTGTTCTAGTAAAAAAAACAGTACTTTTGTCTGGTGTTCTAGTAAAAAAACAGTACTTTTGTCTGGTGTTCTAGTAAAAAAAACAGTACTTTTGTCTGGTGTTCTAGTAAAAAAAACAGTACTTTTGTCTGGTGTTCTAGTAAAAAAACAGTACTTTTGTCTGGTGTTCTAGTAAAAAAAACAGTACTTTTGTCTGGTGTTCTAGTAAAAAAAACAGTACTTTTGTCTGGTGTTCTAGTAAAAAAAACAGTACTTTTGTCTGGTGTTCTAGTAAAAAAACAGTACTTTTGTCTGGTGTTCTAGTAAAAAAACAGTACTTTTGTCTGGTGTTCTAGTAAAAAAAAACAGTACTTTTGTCTGGTGTTCTAGCAAAAAAACAGTACTTTTGTCTGGTGTTCTAGTAAAAAAAACAGTACTTTTGTCTGGTGTTCTAGTAAAAAAAACAGTACTTTTGTCTGGTGTTCTAGTAAAAAAAACAGTACTTTTGTCTGGTGTTCTAGTAAAAAAAACAGTACTTTTGTCTGGTGTTCTAGCAAAAAAACAGTACTTTTGTCTGGTGTTCTAGTAAAAAAACAGTACTTTTGTCTGGTGTTCTAGTAAAAAAAAAACAGTACTTTTGTCTGGTGTTCTAGTAAAAAAAACAGTACTTTTGTCTGGTGTTCTAGTAAAAAAAACAGTACTTTTGTCTGGTGTTCTAGTAAAAAAAACAGTACTTTTGTCTGGTGTTCTAGTAAAAAAAACAGTACTTTTGTCTGGTGTTCTAGTAAAAAAAACAGTACTTTTGTCTGGTGTTCTAGTAAAAAAAACAGTTCTTTTGTCTGGTGTTCTAGTAAAAAAAACAGTACTTTTGTCTGGTGTTCTAGTAAAAAAACAGTACTTTTGTCTGGTGTTCTAGTAAAAAAAACAGTACTTTTGTCTGGTGTTCTAGTAAAAAAACAGTACTTTTGTCTGGTGTTCTAGTAAAAAAAACAGTACTTTTGTCTGGTGTTCTAGTAAAAAAAACAGTACTTTTGTCTGGTGTTCTAGTAAAAAAAACAGTACTTTTGTCTGGTGTTCTAGTAAAAAAAACAGTACTTTTGTCTGGTGTTCTAGTAAAAAAAACAGTACTTTTGTCTGGTGTTCTAGTAAAAAAAACAGTACTTTTGTCTGGTGTTCTAGTAAAAAAAACAGTACTTTTGTCTGGTGTTCTAGTAAAAAAAACAGTACTTTTGTCTGGTGTTCTAGCAAAAAAACAGTACTTTTGTCTGGTGTTCTAGTAAAAAAAACAGTACTTTTGTCTGGTGTTCTAGTAAAAAAAACAGTACTTTTGTCTGGTGTTCTAGTAAATAAAACAGTACTTTTGTCTGGTGTTCTAGTAAAAAAAACAGTACTTTTGTCTGGTGTTCTAGTAAAAAAAACAGTACTTTTGTCTGGTGTTCTAGTAAAAAAAACAGTACTTTTGTCTGGTGTTCTAGTAAAAAAAAACAGTACTTTTGTCTGGTGTTCTAGTAAAAAAAACAGTACTTTTGTCTGGTGTTCTAGTAAAAAAAACAGTACTTTTGTCTGGTGTTCTAGTAAAAAAAACAGTACTTTTGTCTGGTGTTCTAGTAAAAAAAACAGTACTTTTGTCTGGTGTTCTAGTAAAAAAACAGTACTTTTGTCTGGTGTTCTAGTAAAAAAAACAGTACTTTTGTCTGGTGTTCTAGTAAAAAAAACAGTACTTTTGTCTGGTGTTCTAATAAAAAAAACAGTACTTTTGTCTGGTGTTCTAGCAAAAAAAACAGTACTTTTGTCTGGTGTTCTAGTAAAAAAACAGTACTTTTGTCTGGTGTTCTAGTAAAAAACAGTACTTTTGTCTGGTGTTCTAGTAAAAAAAACAGTACTTTTGTCTGGTGTTCTAGTAAAAAACAGTACTTTTGTCTGGTGTTCTAGTAAAAAAAACAGTACTTTTGTCTGGTGTTCTAGTAAAAAAACAGTACTTTTGTCTGGTGTTCTAGTAAAAAAAACAGTACTTTTGTCTGGTGTTCTAGTAAAAAAAACAGTACTTTTGTCTGGTGTTCTAGTAAAAAAAACAGTACTTTTGTCTGGTGTTCTAGTAAAAAAAACAGTACTTTTGTCTGGTGTTCTAGTAAAAAAAACAGTACTTTTGTCTGGTGTTCTAGTAAAAAAACAGTACTTTTGTCTGGTGTTCTAGTAAAAAAACAGTACTTTTGTCTGGTGTTCTAGTAAAAAAACAGTACTTTTGTCTGGTGTTCTAGTAAAAAAACAGTACTTTTGTCTGGTGTTCTAGTAAAAAAACAGTACTTTTGTCTGGTGTTCTAGTAAAAAAAACAGTACTTTTGTCTGGTGTTCTAGTAAAAAACAGTACTTTTGTCTGGTGTTCTAGTAAAAAAACAGTACTTTTGTCTGGTGTTCTAGTAAAAAACAGTACTTTTGTCTGGTGTTCTAGTAAAAAAACAGTACTTTTGTCTGGTGTTCTAGTAAAAAAAACAGTACTTTTGTCTGGTGTTCTAGTAAAAAAACAGTACTTTTGTCTGGTGTTCTAGTAAAAAAAAACAGTACTTTTGTCTGGTGTTCTAGTAAAAAAAACAGTACTTTTGTCTGGTGTTCAATAAAAAAAACAGTACTTTTGTCTGGTGTTCTAGTAAAAAAACAGTACTTTTGTCTGGTGTTCTAGTAAAAAAACAGTACTTTTGTCTGGTGTTCTAGTAAAAAAAACAGTACTTTTGTCTGGTGTTCTAGTAAAAAAAACAGTACTTTTGTCTGGTGTTCTAGTAAAAAAACAGTACTTTTGTCTGGTGTTCTAGTAAAAAAACAGTACTTTTGTCTGGTGTTCTAGTAAAAAAACAGTACTTTTGTCTGGTGTTCTAGTAAAAAAACAGTACTTTTGTCTGGTGTTCTAGTAAAAAAAACAGTACTTTTGTCTGGTGTTCTAGTAAAAAAAACAGTACTTTTGTCTGGTGTTCTAGTAAAAAAAAACAGTACTTTTGTCTGGTGTTCTAGTAAAAAAACAGTACTTTTGTCTGGTGTTCTAGTAAAAAAAAACAGTACTTTTGTCTGGTGTTCTAGTAAAAAAACAGTACTTTTGTCTGGTGTTCTAGTAAAAAAAACAGTACTTTTGTCTGGTGTTCTAGTAAAAAAAACAGTACTTTTGTCTGGTGTTCTAGCAAAAAAAACAGTACTTTTGTCTGGTGTTCTAGTAAAAAAAACAGTACTTTTGTCTGGTGTTCTAGTAAAAAAAACAGTACTTTTGTCTGGTGTTCTAGTAAAAAAACAGTACTTTTGTCTGGTGTTCTAGCAAAAAAACAGTACTTTTGTCTGGTGTTCTAGTAAAAAAACAGTACTTTTGTCTGGTGTTCTAGTAAAAAAAACAGTACTTTTGTCTGGTGTTCTAGTAAAAAAAAACAGTACTTTTGTCTGGTGTTCTAGTAAAAAAAACAGTACTTTTGTCTGGTGTTCTAGTAAAAAAAACAGTACTTTTGTCTGGTGTTCTAGTAAAAAAAACAGTACTTTTGTCTGGTGTTCTAGTAAAAAAAACAGTACTTTTGTCTGGTGTTCTAGTAAAAAAAACAGTACTTTTGTCTGGTGTTCTAGTAAAAAAAACAGTACTTTTGTCTGGTGTTCTAGTAAAAAAAACAGTACTTTTGTCTGGTGTTCTAGTAAAAAAACAGTACTTTTGTCTGGTGTTCTAGTAAAAAAAACAGTACTTTTGTCTGGTGTTCTAGTAAAAAAACAGTACTTTTGTCTGGTGTTCTAGTAAAAAAACAGTACTTTTGTCTGGTGTTCTAGTAAAAAAAACAGTACTTTTGTCTGGTGTTCTAGTAAAAAAAACAGTACTTTTGTCTGGTGTTCTAGTAAAAAAAAACAGTACTTTTGTCTGGTGTTCTAGTAAAAAAAAACAGTACTTTTGTCTGGTGTTCTAGTAAAAAAAACAGTACTTTTGTCTGGTGTTCTAGTAAAAAAACAGTACTTTTGTCTGGTGTTCTAGTAAAAAAAACAGTACTGTTGTCTGGTGTTCTAGTAAAAAAAACAGTACTTTTGTCTGGTGTTCTAGTAAAAAAAACAGTACTTTTGTCTGGTGTTCTAGCAAAAAAACAGTACTTTTGTCTGGTGTTCTAGTAAAAAAACAGTACTTTTGTCTGGTGTTCTAGTAAAAAAACAGTACTTTTGTCTGGTGTTCTAGCAAAAAAACAGTACTTTTGTCTGGTGTTCTAGTAAAAAAAACCAGTACTGTTGTCTGGTGTTCTAGAAAAAAAAACAGTACTTTTGTCTGGTGTTCTAGTAAAAAAAACAGTACTTTTGTCTGGTGTTCTAGTAAAAAAAAACAGTACTTTTGTCTGGTGTTCTAGTAAAAAAAAAGTACTTTTGTCTGGTGTTCTAGTAAAAAAAACAGTACTTTTGTCTGGTGTTCTAGTAAAAAACAGTACTTTTGTCTGGTGTTCTAGTAAAAAAAACCAGTACTGTTGTCTGGTGTTCTAGTAAAAAAAAACCAGTACTTTTGTCTGGTGTTCTAGTAAAAAAAACAGTACTTTTGTCTGGTGTTCTAGCAAAAAAACAGTACTTTTGTCTGGTGTTCTAGTGAAATAAAACAGTACTTTTGTCTGGTGTTCTAGTAAAAAAAACAGTACTTTTGTCTGGTGTTCTAGTAAAAAAAACAGTACTTTTGTCTGGTGTTCTAGTAAAAAAAAACAGTAGTTTTGTCTGGTGTTCTAGTAAAAAAAAACTGTACTTTTGTCTGGTGTTCTAGTAAAAAAAACCCAGTACTTTTGTCTGGTGTTCTAGTAAAAAAAACAGTACTTTTGTCTGGTGTTCTAGCTAAAAAAAACAGTACTTTTGTCTGGTGTTCTAGTAAAAAAAACAGTACTTTTGTCTGGTGTTCTAGTAAAAAAAACAGTACTTTTGTCTGGTGTTCTAGTAAAAAAAAACAGTACTTTTGTCTGGTGTTCTAGCAAAAAAACAGTACTTTTGTCTGGTGTTCTAGTGAAAAAAACAGTACTTTTGTCTGGTGTTCTAGTAAAAAAAACAGTACTTTTGTCTGGTGTTCTAGCAAAAAAACAGTACTTTTGTCTGGTGTTCTAGTGAAATAAAACAGTACTTTTGTCTGGTGTTCTAGTAAAAAAAACAGTACTTTTGTCTGGTGTTCTAGTAAAAAAACAGTACTTTTGTCTGGTGTTCTAGAAAAAAAAACAGTACTTTTGTCTGGTGTTCTAGCAAAAAAACAGTACTTTTGTCTGGTGTTCTAGTAAAAAAAAACAGTACTTTTGTCTGGTGTTCTAGTAAAAAAACAGTACTTTTGTCTGGTGTTCTAGTAAAAAAACAGTACTTTTGTCTGGTGTTCTAGTAAAAAAAAACAGTACTTTTGTCTGGTGTTCTAGTAAAAAAACTACTTTTGTCTGGTGTTCTAGTAAAAAAAAAACAGTACTTTTGTCTGGTGTTCTAGAAAAAAAAACAGTACTTTTGTCTGGTGTTCTAGTAAA
>NC_079442.1:54512936-54552936 GCF_903798145.1 Danio aesculapii
AAAAGATCTTTAACGGCAATGAAGGTTTGGATGTGGAACAGGCTTTCACTTCTGAAAACACGAGGTAAGCACTGCATTTTTTGATGATGATGATATATATATATATATATATATACTGTAAATAACTGTTTGCACATACAGTTGAAGTCAGAATTATTAGCCCCTCTGTTTATTTTTTTTCCCCAATTTCTGTTTAAAGGAGAGCAGATTTCTTCAACACATTTCTAATCATAATAGTTTTAATAACTCATCTCTAATAACTGATTTATTTTCTCTTTGTCATGATGACAGTAAATAATATTAGACTAGATATTCTTCAAGACACTTCTATACAGCTTAAAGTGACATTTAAAGGCTTAATCAGGTTAATTAGGTTAACTAGGCAGGTTAGGGTAATTAGGCAAGTTATTGTATAATGATGGTTTGTTCTGTAGACTATCGAAAACAAATATACAGCTTAAAGGGGCTAATAATATTGACCTTAAAATGGACTTAAAAAAAATTAAAACTGCTTTTATTCTAGCTGAAATAAAACAAATAAGACTTTCTCCAGAAGAACAAATATTATCAGACATACTGTGAACATTTCCTGAATCCGTAAAGCATCATTTGGGAAATATAAAAAAAAAAAAATTCAAAGGGGGCTAATACTTCTGACTTCAACTGTATATTAAAAATCTATATTAAGTTATATATATATATATATCCTAATATACATTTTTAATCTGTAGTTACTTTTCATTGAACCTGTGAATCATATCTAATGATATAGTGGGCACATGTTTACAGTGCATATATGATTATTGTGTGCATGTGGAATTGAAAGTAGTTTAATAATGTTTATTTGTACAAAGTTTTGATGAATCCTGATTTATTCCTGTAAACATCATAGTTCATGCATAAATTTGTGCATACTCATGGTTAGTGAATAAGCCCTAATGTTTTGTTATCAAAAATAATCAAAATGAAGTGAGACAAACTAAATCATCTGTCAATGAGGGAAGTAAAATAATGTCATTTCAAACAGAAAGCTTGATTATTCCTCTTCCTCCATTGTCAGACTATTCTGCGTGTTTGAAATAAAAACTCTCCTCATTTTGACTTTTTATTTCTGAAAACAACACTATACATTTGACTTGTCCAAAAAATGCTTCTTGATTTCAGAATTAGTAGCTGTTTGGACTAGAAACAAGACCAAACTGTACTCCAGAAGGTGTGTAAAGAGTGTGTGATCATCATAAAGCTCTGGATATAAAGATCTTCTGCCAGTAAGAAAGTAAAGATGTTTTATGAAACCCACATTCATTCAGCTGTGATTCTCTACACGCTGCTGAGTCCACACATTAAATAACAATAATATTAATCATCATCGTAATAATTGTCAAAAGTGCCATTCAGCATGATATGGGAGAAATATAATATTCAGAATTTACATTTTGTACAAAGTAAAGTCATTTTTGGTGAAGCTACCCCTGTGAATCATGCGGAGTCTGAATAATACTGTGATTTACACCTGAAGAAGAACCAGCAGAGACTGAACACTCACCGTGATGATGACCTCTGACCGACTGCTCACCTCGCTCTCCAGTACAAACAGATATATGAGCTCTAAAAATAAAATTTATATGTGTATTTAGGGATATTTTGACATTTTAATTTGGACTTAAAGTTGCCCTATTCTGCCCCTTTTCTTTGATACTCATAGTGGCGTTTTGGTGACTGTCGCTTTAAATGCAAATGAGATTGTGCTCTTTTTAGAGGGCGGAGCTACAGACACCAATCAAGGAATGTCAATCAAAGTGTTTCATTCATCAAACACAATGAATTCAGGTTCACCATCAGAGGCTTGGATATATTCACACACTGCTGACACACAACTGGGTTTAAACCCTGCATGAAGGTCATTTCCGTCTAATATGTGCCCTTTTAAGACACCACTATACCTGTTCTGACCATCTCCGCCTCCTGAATCATACATTCATCTATATATCTGTCAATCGTAGGTGAATATATCTTGATTTAAGACACTTCATATATATTAATAAAACTTGATAATCTCTTCTTTTTACTTACATAACTTGATATAATTTAAATACTTCTCAAACATGTGTACACACACACATCTAAAAGAATATTTCATTAATTATATGATGCTTTAGTGAATCTGAGCATGCAGAAACCGAGCAGTGTTAATAAACTAAAGTCCACATGAAATCAGAACTAACCATGTTGATTTTGTTAGCTCACATTGCTAGTTTTGTGCTGAATAATCCATCTGTGCACGTCTTTGAGAATAACAACAATAGTTTGTCCTTGTAATCTTTAATTAGAGGTTGCACCGTCTTGTCAACTAATCGACTTTAATGCTCTGCCGTGATGCTTTTCTGATTGACGTCGATTAGTCGCGCTGCGTAGATCACATGGTTTGACCTGAACTAAACTGCAGCTTTACACACAGCTCACTGAATGACACTGCCCTCGGATTATTTACAGTCATTTTTTAAATGTTATTTTTCTTATGTCAGCGTCAAAGATTCACGTGAACTTTATATTGTCAAACAGATCCCGGTTAGATCGCTCCATGCAAATACCCTAGAGCAGATGCTAGCCAATCACCTTTATGCAACCCTGGAAAAGTCATGTGATTGGCTGTCAGTTTTGACATCAAACAGTAATGGTGAGGAGGAGGAGTCTGTTAGGTGGTAATAAACTCTCCCCAAACCCTCCTCCCCATCTTTCTGATTGAAACACCTACTTTACTTCATCCAATCAGCTCGGAGTAGAAAAACAAGTCACGCCCACTGTTTTCTCATTTAATATTTCGTTTCTCTAGAAGCTTTGTCACAATACCAAAATAAAATGGCTGCAGCTTCCGCTTCATGTGGACTTTAAAAGAAAGCAGATTTGTACTGGAGAACAAGACCATCACTGAGCGAGTGTGAGTTTCTGCTGTGCTCATGAATAAATAATCTCCTGCATCTGAAGCCCCGCCCCCGGCTCCGCCCTTCAGTGCTCAGTCTCTGCCTGGTTTGATGGCTGCGTGTGGTCTGTGTGTGTGTGTTTGAGTGTTTCTTTGGTTCTGCTGAAGTGTCCGTGATGTTGCCTCATGATCCTGCGTCATCAGTGAACGTGTGTTTAGTTCCTGATTCTGCATCATCAGTTAATCCACCTCGATTGATTCGCTGCTCTCGCTGATGGGTTTACACTCGTTGGGCATCCGCTGGTGTCGACTGAGCTGAGTGGCCTGAGTGAAGCTGCGCTCGCACCGCTCACACCTACACACACACACACACACATATTATTATCTTTATGAGCTCCACTTCCTTCTCCACCTCCACACTCCTTCATTTTGTCTGACTGATCCGCTCGTGCCCTCATGGAGACCAAAACAATCAACACACAACATCAACACCGACACCTGCTGCTCACAATGGAAGGAATACACACACACACACACACACACACACTACATAGATAGACAGACAGACCCTAATCCTAAACGCATACACACACTCATACTCTCTCACTCACACACACTATATACAAACTGAGACACACACACACGCACTCAGACACACACATACATAAACTCACACACACTCAAACCCACATATTTACACGCACACTCTCTCTCTCACACACACACACACAAACATGCTCACACATACCCACACTTATGCTCTCAAACACACACACACACATGCTCACAAACACACATATTTACGCTCACACTCTCTCACACACATTTACACTCAGAGTCTCTCTCACACACACACACACTGAAACACACACATACTATTTACACCCACACATGCTCACACACACACATTCACACAAACTCAAACAAACTTACACACACAGATACATGCTTTCACACACACTCACCCACACACACTCAAACACACACATATCAACGCTCACACTCTCTCTCTCTCACACACACACATAGTATCTACACACATGCTTGCACACACACACACACACACAAACACATATATTTACGCTCACACTCTATCACACACATTTACACTCAGAGTCTCTCTCACACACACACACACACACACACACACATTATTTAATGCACACATGGATTGCTGTAGCAAAGTAATAATTTACTCTGATGAGTTTCCTTCTTGTAGGGCGTCATGGTGGCGCAGTGGGTAGTATGATCGCCTCACAGCAAGAAGGTCACTGGTTCGAGTCCCAGCTGGGTCAGTGGCCATTTCTGTGTGAGTCCCTTATTTATCAGGGGTCGGCACAGCGGAATGAACCGCCAACTGTTCCAGGATACATTTTACACAGCGGATGCCCTTCCAGCCGCAACCCAGTACTGGGAAACACCCATACACACACTCATTCACACACTACGGCCAATTCCCCTATAGCACATGTGTTTGGACTGTGGGGGAAACCGGAGCACCCGGAGGAAACCCACGCCAACACGGGGAGAACATGCAAACTCCACACAGAAACACTAGCCGGGACTCGAACCAGTGACCTTCTTGCTGTGAGGTGTAAGTGCTCACCACTGAGCCACCGTGCCGCTGCTGTTAAACATCATCTGTGAAATACTTGAGAATGTAAAGAGAGAGTTTCTGCGCTGAAGTGTGTGTCGTGTGAATGTAAATGTGTGTGTTTTTGCTGACGGAGGACTGAACTCTGTCAGGCTCATCCGCTCGATCAGTAGAAGTGAGTTATTGATCCGCTATTGATCTCTCAGTGTTCTGATGATTGTGTTTGTGAAACGCTGATGACACTATTGTGTTTCTCTGATCGCTCATTAGATGCTTGATTTGTTGGCGGCGTTAAAACACACTTCTGGAGCTGCTCAGGTGTGTGTGTGTGTGTGTGTGTGTGTGTGTTCAGACTGTTCAGACAGAGTGCATCGATGAACGCCTTCAATTATTACACATATATACACACATACACATACCCACAGACACACACACACTCTGAGCTGTGGATGAAGCAGAGTCTGCGCTCGGAGACCACAGACAGTCTTAATGAAGTGGAGGAAAATATAATAATAATACATTTAAATTAACACATTTAAATAAATAATAATAAAGTTTAACTCTTACAAACATTTTAAAAAGGTTTTATTTGAACATTTCTAATAATAAAACATAATTAAAACATTTACAATAATATTTATAATAATAACATTAATTATAATGTCTATAAAGAGCTTTCTGACTAACGGCATCTGTTTAATGTTTAATGTTTATCATCTTATTTTGTTTTGCCACTTGTCTCTCTGTACACTAGAAGCTTCTGTAGCCAAAGCAAATTCCTTGTGTGTGTGAAGCACACTTGGCAATAAAACTGATTCTGATAATAAAATATATATAATAATATTTATTATGAAACATTTGTGTGTGTGTGTATATGTAAAAATGTGTGTGTGTGTGTGTGTGTGTGCGTGTGTGTGTGCGTGTGTGTGCGTGTGTGTGTGTGTAAATATGCACGTGTGTGTTTACTGTATTTATGCGTGTATACATGTATGTGTGTGAGAGAGCGTGCATGTGTGTGTCAGTGTGTATAAATTTAGACTATACCTGACAGAAGTCTGTCGTCGATCTCAGCTGTAAGAGCAGCAAATAATAACTGGACTTCTAGTTGATGATGTGTAAAAGTGTCAGAAGGTGGATTTCTCTGCTGGATCATCTGTTGATCTGCATCCCAATCATCACCAATACTGCAGAAAACCTACTGGAACCCACATGGACCAAGATTCTCACAGAAATCAGTCAAGTTTGGTGAAGGAGAAATCATGGTTTGGGGTCTACATTCAGTATGGAGAGATCTGCAGAGTGGATGATCAACATCAACAGCCTGAGGTATCAAGACATCTGTGCTGACCATTACATTACAAACCACAGGAGAGGGACAATTCTCCAGCAGGATAGCGCTCCTTCTCATACTTCAGCCTCCACATCAAAGCTGCTCCAGGATTGGCCAGCCCAGTCACCAGACATGAACATTATTGAGCACGTCTGGGGTAAGATGAAGGAGGAGGTGTTGAAGATAAACACAAAGAGTCTTGATGAACTCTGGGAGTCCTGCAAGAAGGCTTTCTTCACCATTCCAGATGACTTTATTAATCAGTGATTTGAGTCATGTCAGAGATGTATGGATGCAGTCCTCCAAGCTCATGATGGAGTCAGACACAATATTCATTCTGTTTCCACTGCAGCATGAGCACATATTCTATACTGGACATTATTGAAGGTTCAGTGAGCAGACTTTAGTCTAAGCAGAGTCAGACCGCACTGTCCTAATCAAATCAGTCAACAAGACATGATCAGATTATATTGTGCTCAAATAAGCCTCATCTAGAGGCCTTTACCTTTCATATAAGACACTTCTGATACCAGATCATCAACTAGAAGTCCAGCTCCTAAAACTAAAAAGACTTTTATCAGGTAGTGTATATGTCTGTGTGTGTATATGTGTGTGTTCAGTGCGCTGTGATGCAGAAGTGAAGGGCCGGTACTCACTGTACTTACTTGAAAGGCTTCTCCCCGGTGTGTGTGCGGATGTGGTTGTTGAGTGTGGTGGCGCCGGCGAACGCGCGGCCGCAGTATCCACATTTGAACGGCCGATCGCTGGAGTGTGTGACCACGTGATTCCGCAGCTCCGACGGCTGGGAGAATGACTGAGAGCAGTGACCACACTGATATGGCCTGAAACACACACACACACACACAGAGTGACCACACTATTATGACCTGAAACACACACAAACACAGACACGCTGAGTGCACAGCCTGAAACACTGTGAACTCATGTGTGTGCTGGTCTATAAAGGAGGTGTGTTAAGGCGCAGCATTGCTATTTTGAGGAGCTGAAATAGACCGCGCCATTGACCAACTAAAAGCTGCTCTAAAGTCCAGCAGAGTGCGTTAGTTATGCTCCTGTGCAGGTCCAAACACTTACACACTGCTGAATACACACAGGACGAACAGCAACACACACATATCTTTACAGATGAAAACAATTAAAGGATTAAAATGATACAATGATTATTATTTTCTACATCAATATAAACACCACTGCCTCCATGCCTTCTTCACCTCGGGGGTCTTTTTCAGTTCATTTATGATGATCTGCATCTGTATAATGTTATTATTATTAGCAGTATTATTGATTATATGCAGTTTTATATCTGTTTTAATAAACACAAGTGTAGATTTGTCCAGCTGTGGGGTTTTAGAGACGTCTGCATCACCATATGGGTCATCAGAACAGGACGTGTGTTTGGATATAACTCAGTGTTTTGACCACACTTCATTATTATTGTTCATTTATTCCTCTGCTGGAGATTAGAACTGAATTTAGAAATAGTTTTGACACAAATCTCTGCTCTTAACAAAGGAAATTAAATATGTGGGCTGATGGATGTGTTCAGTGGAGTGAGTTTCCACCGTTTCCTCACTCCACCAAAGTAAAGGAGTAAAGTAAAGAGAAAGTAAAGAGGCTGAATGGAGGAGGCTCGTTCTTTGTCCTCACGCTGCAGATGCTCTGTTGAACTGTTTTCTCACTAGTGAAGCGTTCAGTTCTTCCACTTATGCCAGGTAAACAGCAAATGCACCATGGAGAGACACAGCTGACTCTTAAAGGGAATGAGAGACGAGACTCTGATTGGTTTAATGCAGGTTATGCTTCAAACACAGCCAGAACTCATGAAGAGAATAAGCTCAACCCTGTTAGACCATGCGCCGGGCGCAGAGCGGATTTTACCATCTTAAAATAGCAAAAGTGGATTCAGACACGCTCTTAATGCTTTTGCACCATGAGCTGCAGACTTTGCACTTAGATCATTAAAATAGAGCCCAGAGTGACCAAACACACATGGTGGCCACACTGATACGGCCTGAAACATAAAAACACGCACACAAACAAACACACACATACACTCTCTCACAAACTCGTTCTCATATACACACAGAGTAACCAAACACACACACACACATTCTGCGCGATACACTGAAACACACACACACACATACTTTCTGATACTCACAGAAAGAACAATTCTCTCTCTCGTGTACACACACACACACTCTCTCTCTCTCAGACACACACACACATGCGCACACACTGACCCTCATCAGCAGCAGGGCAGACACACACTCTGCTGGACATCCATCATCAGCACAGCAGAGCTCCGAGTTCACCAGAATAACCAGAGCAGAGCTGTACTGGTCACCCAGTCGCGCGCACACACACACATACACACACACACTGCTTTTTAAGTTACTGCGGTGAAAGTTATATTAGAAAAAACATCATATAATGAATCATTGACTCTGAGCCACTGAATTATTAGAGAATAACACACACCTGAGGCTGAGGGTCTGTTACACTCCAGCTGTGTGTTACTGTCCAATAATTACCTGTTAATTATTGTCTGAATCCACTGTGCAGATGTTGTGTGTGAGAGTGTGTTAGTCAGGTGTGTGTCCTCCTCAAGCGTCTCCTGTGTGTAGCACTAGTGTCCTCCACATCTCCTCCTTCTGATGGGATTTCTGACTGTTGTAGCTGTGAAATAACTCTAATCATTCAGCGGAGTAATATGGAGCTGTAATGCGCTCTAAACCTGCCGGGACTACTTTAGCTGCGCCTTTAACTGACAATAACCAAACACTGTAGAGTGACCATCAGCCAATCAGACCTGTGGTGTAAATGTTAATACAATTGATCATAATTAATAATAATAATTAGTTTTTCTGGTTATTTTGGTGTTTTATTTAATTCAGTACAAAATTTTAAAATAAAAAGAAAATACAATAAATTAAAATAAAAAGTGTTATGTTAAACTGATGATGACGATGATGATATTAGCGCTCAAAACCTGCCGGAACTACTTCATCTGTGCGTTCTGTGTGAAAAATACTACAAATTTGATAGGAGCGCTAATTATTCTGCTGTAAATCAGGATAAAGTAGGTGATTATTGACGTGTGTGTGTGTGTATACAGCAGTGTGTGTGTGTGTGTGAGGTGTGTGTTTACTGACAGTGATCACATGACTGAAGTTTTTCTGTCTGCAAATGCGCTGATGCTGAATATCTCCTGCTGATGAATGTGTGTGTGCGTGTGTGTGTGTGTGTGTGTGTGTGTGTGTGTGTGTGTGTGTGTGTGTGTGAGTAGCAGCGCCACTGATTAATGCGCTTTATTGTTTATAGCGGCAGCAGCGGCACATAAATAACCTCGTGGACCTACTGAGCTGCACACACACATACACTCTGAAACACACACTCACACAACACACACACACACACATGTTGGTGGTGGTTTATGAGGACTATCTGTAGGCTTGATGTATTTCATGAAGTACACATATGCACGCAAACATGCACACATACAGACAACAAACACACAAACAAACAAACACACACACATACTCAAAAACACGCACACACAAACAAATAAGCAAACAAACACACAAACAAGCAAAAACACACACACACACACAAATCACACACATACATAAACAAAAACAAACAAACACACACAAAAAAAACACAGACACACAAATGAACAAACACACAAACAAAGAGAAATACATACAGAGAATCTGCAGACTCTTATAGCAGCAAAGCGTGTGTGAGTGTGTGTGTGCGCGCACACGTGTATGAGTGTGTTTGTGTGCTGGTCAGATGTACTTCAGCTCATCTGCTAACGAACAGCTCCTCATTACTGGATCTGAACAGAAGAGAGAGTGTGTGTGTGTGTGTGTGTGTGTGTACGTGTTTTAGTGACATGTCAGGACACAAATCTGTTTAATGACATAGGTATGACACAGGTATTACAAAAAGGAAGTGAAATATGAGGACATTGGTGACGTCCTCATTTCTCAAAATGCTCCTAAATCCCACAGGATGAGTTTAATCAGAGAGTAAAGCTGCACACCGTCTCCTGTGAGGGGTTGTGTTTAGGGGTCAGTGGGGCGAGGGGAATACAATATACGGTTTGGACAGTATAAAATGAATGAAGACCTATGTAATGTACCCACTTTTCACAAAAACAAATGTGTGTGTGTGTGTGTGTGTGTGTGTGTGTGTGTGTGTGTGACTGACGGATCAAACCAAAAGCAGAAAAACAGCAGGAGTGCTCAGCAGAGCCGTCAGCAAGCATCTCTGATTTATCCTGGGCAAAATGGAGAAATAAACTAAACATCAATAAATATGTATAAGCCAGAGGCCATAAAGCAGACGACAGATCATTTCAAACAGAGTCTTCCAGCGCAAACGCCGCGCATCCCAGAATGCCTTGTTCAGCTGAATTTTATCTGCACCCCTCGGGGTCATAAAGTTGAGTATTGACAAAGCCTCACATTGACTTCGTCCGCAAACATTTTTCTTCTGTATGAATATTAGTTTATTGAATAAGTGGCATCTGTTTTGCTCTGCATCACCTTTGGACTGGGTATTTCTTTGTGACGGCGGCGGCTGATTTATAGGAGCCCAGAAAATACAGCTAAGCAAAAAATCTCCAATACATCCAGCAGCGTCTTTAATGAGCTTTCGAGATGTTGCACGCGCAAATCCTCTCGCTTTCTGAGGAAAACTGGGATATGGATGATCATAATAATGATGGAGATCGAATCAGAAATCATCTGAAGCTCCAAGATCTACACGATGAGACTCCTTACGTATTTTATACAGTCAAAAGGCATTATTACATGCTCCAACCCTCACAGCAAACCTGTGGCCAGATGTGCACGTCGCTACATATGACTTTAAAGCATTTGGAATTACGAGAACACAAGACATGTCCTCATAAATCAGCTTAATGCTGTAATATCTAAATCATACCGATGTCCTTATACACACTTCAGTCCTCATAAACCACCAAAACCAGCACACACACATGCAAACACACACACAGATCATGAAGCAGACCAATGTTGATCTTTCTTTGCAGAAATTACTAAATCAGGCCTAATACAACATACTATACACTACCTGACAAAGGTCTTGTGGCCTCTCCGAGTTTTAGGAACAGCAGATAATGACTTCTAGTTGATCATTTGGTATCAGAAGTGGCCAACCCAGGCTCATTGTGAAAACATAGTCCTGCGGATGTTTCTGGAGACCGCGAATTATGCAGCCAGGGGTACGTATGGCTGCTTTTCAATTATTTAAAATGAACACTACCAGGCGGTGTGACGCCGTTCCTTTTCGCGCTTACTGGCTGACTGCTCACCCTGTGGATAGGGCTTTCCCGCTGCAACCAGGGCCGGCGCGTCCATAGAGGCGACCTAGGGCCGGCGCGTCCATAGAGGCGACCTCCTTGGGCAGCAGAATAGTGAGGGCGGCGTCCGCAAAGCACGAACCCCCAGTCCTCACTTTCATCCATGAACCGGTCACTTTCTTTTAACTTTCTGTCCAGTTAGCTCATCGTGTACGTCGGCGGACTTGAGATGCAGAGAGGAGATGGCCACGATGACGACGATGGGGTTCGAGTCCAGGGAAGAGTGGGTCCAGAAATCAGGTGAGACAAAAACAGAATCCAAAATAGTGAATAACAGGGTGAGAATGTGGTAAAATCTGAAAACGTGGTAAAAATCAGACGAGGGCTTTTCTTTTTCTAGACGGCTTTTGTAAATCGTTGGTTGGGTTTTAGGGAAGTGGGTGGGAGGGTCAATCGATAAAATTGATTGGGTTTAGGGAAGGAGCAGGGTGGGTCAGTCGATTGGTTGGCCGGCCAGTCAGTCATCCAGTCATTGAGTCAGTCAGACAGACGTTCGGTCGACAGCGGCCTCTGGTGGGTTTACGTCGGAACAGCAGCCCTGAACGGCACTCATGAGAGAAATTTGAGATATAAAAAAATGCACATAGCGGCCTCTAGTGGATTCACGATAACAAAAAGTGCAAAAATACTAAGCTCCCGGGACTTATTTCGCTGTCTCCAGAAACGTCCACAGGACTACGTTTTCAGAAGGAGTCGGTTGGAAGTGTCTTATATGAAAGGTAAAGGCCTCTAGATGAGGCTTATTAGAGCACAATATAATCTGATCATGTCTTGATGTTGACTGATTTGATTAGGACAGTAAGGTCTGACTTTAGACTAAAGTCTGCTCACTGAACCTTCAATAATGTCCAGTATAGAATATGTGCTCATGCTGCAGTGGAAACAGAATGAATATTGTGTCTGACTCCATCATGAGCTTGGAGGACTGCATCCATACATCTCTGACATGACTCAAATCACTGATTAATAAAGTCATCTGGAATGGTGAAGAAAGCCTTCTTGCAGGACTCCCAGAGTTCATCAAGAGTCTTTGTGTTCATCTTCAACGCCTCCTCCTCCATCTTACCCCAGACATGCTCAATAATGTTGATGTCTGGTGACTGGGCTGGCCAATCCTGGAGCAGCTTTGATGTGGAGGCTGAAGTATGAGAAGGAGCGCTATCCTGCTGGAGAATTGTCCCTCTCCTGTGGTTTGTAATGTAATGGGCAGCACAAATGTCTTGATACCTCAGGCTGTTAATGTTGATCATCCACTCTGCAGATCTCTCGCACGCCCCTATACTGAATGTAGACCCCAAACCATGATTTCTCCTTCACCAAACTTGACTGATTTCTGTGAGAATCTTGGTCCATGTGTGTTCCAGTAGGTCTTCTGCAGTATTGGTGATGATTGAGATGCAGATCAACAGATGATTGATCAGAGAAATCCACCTTCTGACACTTTTACACATCAACTAGAAGTCAAGTTATTATTTAGTGCTCTTACAGCTGAGATCGATGACAGACTTCTGTCAGGTAGTGTATAAGATTAAAATATGGAATAAATACCAGATTTCGGTCAATTTTCCTAAAGGATAAACAGCACTTGTTATAGTTCAACATGTTTTCACTTTCATATTGGTCATGAAACACACATTTACTGGTAGGAATGATGACATCCCACCCTACTCATCATCCTCTCTTCATATAGCCATGTATGTCCCTATTACATAACCATAATACACTGTTATAGCCTGATTTGTTAGTCTGTTGGATCGTACTGCTTTCTCAATACAACTGAACCACTCGAGTTCCCAAACAAATGTCTAGGTGTGAAAGCACCCTAAAAATAACCTGTAACTGAAGACTAGCAGCTAAAGATTAGAGTATATGAGCTTGAGATGAAAAGATTAGAGTATTTTGCGTTGCGGTGCAGTACCTGCGGTCGTACCTGTCGGGGTTCTGCGTGCACACGTGCATCTGCAGCAGGATCCTCTGCGTGAAGGTCTTGAAGCACTGGCCGCACTTCCACAGGTGCCAGTCGCTGAACTCGGAGCTGAGCTGGCTGGTGGAGGTGGGGCTGGCCAACACGCGCTGCTGCTTGGAGCTGCTGGAGGTCAGGCTGGAGTCGCTGTGGAGGCTCCGGTCCAGCAGAGAGAAGCTCCGGCTGCAGGGCGACTGCGGGAACACCATGGAGCGCGGCAGGACCACAGACGGGGCCTTCGGGCTCTTGCTGAACGCCTGCAGAGAGTCCTGACGCGCCAACGCCTCTGTTACTGTAGACGGCACGTTCACTGACACACACACACACACACACACACACGCACACACACACACACACACACACACACACACACACACACACACACACACACACACACACACACACACAGGTTTGTTGTTAATTGTGGGGACATTACATAGGTTTCTGTTGTTTTAATTCTGTACAAACTGAGTTTTGAACACACACACACACACACACAGACACATACACACACACATTATACACACACACACACACACACACACACACACACAGGTTTGTTGTTAATTGTGGGGACATTACATAGGTTTCTGTTGTTTTAATTCTGTACAAACTGAGTTTTGAACACACACACACACACACACACACAGACACATACACACACACATTATACACACACACACACATACACACACACACACACACACACACACACACACACACACACACACACATTATACACACACACACAAACACATACACACACACATTATACACACACACAAATATAAAAACGCACAAACACATTATACACACATAGGCACTACTACAGACAGACACACACACACACACACACACACACACACACACACACACAAATACACAAACACACACAAATATACAAACACACACACATTATACACAAACACACAAACACACACACACACACTATACACTCACACAAACACACACACACATTAAACACACACATAAATATAAAAACGCATAAACACATTATACACACATATGCACTACTACACACACACACGCACGCACACATACAATCACACACGAATATACAAACACACACACACACACACAGATGCACACAATCACACACAAATATACAAACACACACACATTATACACACACACAGATATACAAACACACACACACACAAACATACACACATTATGCACTCACACAAACACACACACACACACACACATTATACACACACATAAATATAAAAACGCACAAATGCATTATACACACATATGCACTACTACACACACACACACACACACATGCACACAATCACACACAAATATACAAATGCACACACACACACACAATCACACAACCACACCCACACATACACACCCACACACACACAGCCTCTGTGAAAGTGTCTCCACATATGAAGTCAGCTCTGCTAAATGCGTTGAGCTTAAAATAGCTCATCAGAGGGTTTGATCTTCTGTAGGTTCAGACGCGTCCATCATCAAACCGCACTCCACATTCCTCCTGACGCAGCACGCTGTGTACATAAACACTGTAAGACGAGACACGTGAGAGCGCACTCATTTCATAAAACCAGCGCAGAAAGAAGTATGAAGAGGTCTGATCACCGCTGAGCGTCTGAACACACACACACACACACACTCGCTCCGGCTGCGTCTCAATCAGCATTCATCACTAGGTCATGTGCACTAGTAAGGGCACTGTGTGATATGAGAACGCCCTCATTGTTTATCATCAACACTGGAGTTTAGAAACAACAGCAGAGCTAATCGATGTCAGAAATTGACTTTAGGAAGTTGTTAAATGTACATTACAGCTGAATTATCTGACTGTTTCACAAACCAGCAACGTTTCAACCATTAAACTACTATAAACGTCTGCTAGATTGCTCCTAACCTATACACACACACACACACACATACACACACACACACACACAAAGGTGGGACAGGAGCAGTTTAGGGCAGTGATCAGGTGAACTGCTGAATAATGATGTGATGAGGCACAGGTGATGTCCACAGGTGAGTGTGATTATGAAGCAGCATCAGTAAAGGTCTAGTCCTTTAGGAGCAGAGATGGGTCGAGGATCGCCAGTTTGACCACAAATACGAGAGGAAAGGATTAAACTGTGTAAACACAATGTTCCTCAGAGAAAGAGAGGAAGACATGTGGATATTTCACCTTCATCAGTGCAGAACATCATTAAAGATTGAAGAATCTGGAGGAGTTTCAGTGCGTAAAGGACAAGAGCGCAAGATTAAAGCCTAGTTCACACTACATGACGTTAAACATCGGCAGATCGCTGTGCCGTTCACACTACATGACTTGATTTTGTGTCTTTTAATGGTTGTGGTGTTCACACTACACAACATTATGTAAATGATCCACAAGAGGGGGGTGGGGGGGTCACACACTACATGATCTGATAACAACTCATTCCCCAACAGCTCAGTCAAGCTACCAAACCACAGCCAATGAAATTTTGAGGGAGGAGCCATCAGAAAAAGCTGTAAACTATTGGCTGCTTGTGTGATGACATCACTGACAGCATTCCAAGCTTTCAAAGGAGCATTTAAAAACATCATCAGTCAGCTGATGCATGAGCGGATCAATCGTTCATCTGTAAGCTTGTAGTGGATAGATGTGGCTTTAACACTAGCACTACCGAGGCAGTCAGAGAGTTTTTAATTTTTGTAATTTATTAACTTTTTGAAACAAAACTAACATCTACAACACCCTGACGTTTCCTAAATATCTGTGTGTTACTTTCTAACATAATTTTGTTAATTACAAAACAGTAAAGAACTGAGCATTTCTACCTTTAATTACCATAGTGGTCAACATGACTGCATGCATGTGTGCCACTTTACGCTGTGACTTTAAATATGCGTGCCTTTTTGCCTAGCAACTTCATGCTAACATAAACAGAACTTTCTGACAGCAAAAACAGAAATTCTTTCATTTTCCTTTTGGCTTAGTCTCTTTATTAATCTGGGGTCGCCACAGCGGAATGAACCGCCAACTTCTCCAGCACATGTTTTATGCAGCGGATGCCCTTCCAGCTGCAACCCATCTCTGGGAAACATCCACACACACTAACCCACACTCATACACTACCGACAATTTAGCTTACCCAATTCACTTGTACCACATGTGTTTGGACTGTGGGGGAAACCGGAGCACCCGGAGGAAACCCACGCCAACACGGGGAGAACATGCAGACTCCACACAGAAACACCAACTGACCAAGCCGAGGCTCAAACTGGCAACCTTCTTGCTGTGAGGCGACAGCACTACCTACTGCGCCACTGCGTCACAAAAAACAGAAAATTACTTCAGAGATATCTTCAAAACAGCATATTCTGTGATGTGATATAGCTCCTGTTTGAAAGTGAAAATGAAAGCGAGGCCCAGGCCTTTGCATCTTCTAGTATCTTAACTACATATTTATAGGCTGAATTACCAACAAGATCATATTTTTAGGGTAATGATGTCATCAAATATGATAACAGACATCCAGAGCTTAATTTTAATATCTCAATAGAAGCTTTGAATGTAAATATGAGCAGGTCAGAATGAGCAGTATGGTGATTCTAATAGTTACAGAATTCCAGTTCCTCTGAATAGCCGACTCTCATGTCCGTGTAAATGCAGAATGAAGCGAGTGCATCGATTCCCATTCTGGCCAATCACTGACGTTTCTGTTGAGCTCCTGAGCACAAGCACTACCTACTGCGCCACTGCGTCACCCACGCAAATACACAAACACATAAATATACAAACACACATTACACACACACATACACAACGACAAACACACACATAATTATGCACACGCATACGCAATCAAACACACATTTACAAATACACATACACACAAACATAATGACATAATGAGCATAAGCTCATGCTGATATGTTCTCTCATTGGCTGCAGCTCGTCACTACATCTGACCGCAAGTGGGGTCGAGTCGGCCGAGGTGTCGGCCACACGTCAGTGAGCCTCTTTGATGCGTTGTTCACTAGTTCACACATAAAGACGGCCGAGCGCCGTGCACCCCCAGATTTTTCCCTGGTCACAGCCCGATCTGTCGGCGAGCTCATTAACTTCCAAATCAGGCTCAAATCTGGCTTAAAATCCTGTAGTGTGAACTAGGCTTAAGCTGAACAACCGTCATCTCCGATCCCTCAGGGGGCGCTGCATCAAGAATCCTCATTCATCTATAAGCCAGATCAGCACATGGGCTCAGGACTACTGCGGTAAACCTTTGTCAAGCACCACAATACAGAGTTACATCCACAAATGCCAGTCAAAACTGTACTGTGGCAAAAGGAAGCCCTATGTTAACAGTGTCCAGAAGCGACTTCTCTGAGCTGAGGCATCTGGGATGGATCATCACACAGTAGAAACGTGTACTGTGCTCAGATGAAGCAGTGTTTCAGGTGTTTTTGGGGAGAAATGGACGCCGTGTGCTTGACCAGAGAAGAAAAGGATCATGCAGACTGTTTCCAGCAACAAGTCCAAAAGCCAGAATCTGTGATGGTCTGGGGTTGTGTCGGTGCCCTTGGCAAAGGTAACCTGCTCTTCTGTGATGCTCCATTAATGCTGAACAGTACAGAGAGATTCTGGAGCACAATATGCTGCCTTCTTCTCCAGGGACGGCCATGCAGAGTTCAACAAGACAATGCAGAACCACATTCAGCACACATTACAGAGTCCTGCTGCAGAGGAGGAAGAGGATGCAGGTACAGGACTGGCCTGCCTGCAGTCCTGACCTGTCTCCAATAGAGAATGTAGCATACTGTTGGCCTCCTTAAGATTTATTTGCAGGAGGAATGGGACAGAATTACACCTGAAACACTTCCTCACTTGCTGTCTTCAGCCCCTAAACGTCTTTAAGTGTTGTGAACAGGAACGGCAGCATTACAAAAAGATAAACGCTTAACTGAGACAACTTTTCTTTTAAATGTGTTGCAAAAACCCAAATTGGAAGTGTTTATTTGGAAAGAAAAACAGAAATAATCATGAGGAACACATTAATAATGTTTGTTGTATTGTCTGCAATGAAATACAAAGTCAATTTAGAAATCACTACTTTCTCTTTTATTAATTTTCTCTGATTTGGGGTTGTAGAATTCAAAAGCTTTAAATATGAATATATTCCTAATCACCTGATAAGTAAACAATGACACAATGTTTGTTTGTGTGTGTGTGTCCTGTCCCTTTAAGAAGCAGTTGATTGTGCAGTGGTGTGTGTAGCACGAGATGAAGAGCGTGTGTGCTTCTCACATCAGCACACACTTCAGGAGATCTGTCTAAACACAGCAGCTCATAAAGAGTGTCTGCTGTAAACACTGAGCTGTCAGAGTCGCTCTCGTCCAGCTTTATCAGGAGAACTACACAAACACACATGCAGACCAAACCACAAAAACACCACCAGACGCACACACAGCTCTACAATCAGATCACACTCAAAAAGAAATCCTTGCTCTAACTAAATTGAACCATGACAGACATTTCTAAACATTTGAATTGTGTTATTTCAACTTATATCCATTTTTATTAATTCAACCTATTGGAATTTAGTTTTTTACCTCATTTTAGTTCTGTTATTTCAACTCATTTAAATTAACTCATTTGAATAATTTTTGCTTATTTGAATTATGTTGTTTTAACTTATTCCAAGTCTGCTCAATTCTTTACTTGAAGGGTTGTTCATTTTTTTATTTGTTTATTTATTTTAAAGGGACAATACACTTGACATGATATGGCACATATATGAATTAGATTTTATGCATGCTTATCTCGTCATTGCGTGATTAAATGTTATGACGTGTCATTCACTCAATTATGACATTTTAAATGCAAATATGATTTTAAATTATTCATTAGATTTACTTTACATTAGATTTACATTAGATTGACATTAAATTGACATTAGATTTTAGTTTGTTAAAGGTAAGTGGTTGCAAACTATTTATATGGGCAGAATTTAAATATTCATTCATTTTCTTTTCAGCTTAGTCCCTTTATTCTTCAGGGGTCGCCACAGCAGAATGAACCGCCAACTTATCCAGCACGTTTTACGCAGCTGACGGCCTTCCAGCTGCAACCCAACACTGGGAAACACCTATACACTCTTGTATTCACACATATACGGCCAATTTAGTTCATCAATACCCCTATTGCACATTTGTTTGGACTGCGGGGGAAACCAGAGAGGAAAAACCCACGCCAACACGGGGAGAACATGCAAACTCCACACAGAAACGCAACTGACCCAGCCGGGACTCGAACCAGTGATCTTCTTGCTGTGAGGCAATCGTGCTACCCACTGCGCCACCATGACGTTCTCAATTTAAACAAACAAATGAAATTTAGTAATGTTTAACTTTGTTTGTTCAAATTCATCCCATATCAATTGTTTGCAACCTCTTACTATAAATAAAAATGCATCAATCCAATGAGCTATTTTTTTCTGTGTACTCTGTTATGTACATTGTTTTTTGTCATGTTATAATGTTGTTATGACTACTTGACATTAACAGATACATCACTACCTGTTTTTGTCTTTGTAGACAACAAAACTCGTCATAAATCTGTCATAAACATGATTGTCAGGCATTATAAATGTGTCATGAATGTTATAACAGCATCATTAATATTTTTTGACCTCAACTACGGTGAGACAAGAAGAGTTTGTCATTAAAATGTCATTAATTATCAATGCAGCTGTTAAATATGACACTTTTAATGACAAATACATTTCATTCCACTGAAAACGTAAGTAGAGATATATTCATAAAACTATTTGTGACAGGTTTCCTTGTCTTGCCAACCAAGTTGTCATACAGACAAAAACAAAGGTTGTGATGTGTTTGTTTATGTCAAGTTGTCATAACAAACAGTTACATCTTTGCATTTAAAATGACATAACTGAGCGAATGACCCTTGTTGTCATAAGCATGCATAAAGTCTTGTTCACATTCATGACCTGATTATAAAGCTCAAGCAGTTTGAACAAGCAGCGAGCATCAATATTTTGCGCTGATGACTTACAGTTTTCGTCCTGCGCGATGCACTGCAGTGGGATCCCGAAGAAAGACGTGTAGCTGTCGTTATACCACACCAGCAGCTCCGTTCCCCGAGGAATATCAGTGCAGGCGCGGTAAAATATACACGACCTGAAACACACGTTTACCACAGTCAAACATGCACATTCATAAACAAAACAGTTTAGTGTGGGGGCTCTTTGGATAAGAGATTCACAAAGATAAACAAACAAATCATAAGTCCAAGGCTCTCGACAAATAAGTGAAAAGTCTTTATTAGCATGACTATTGTTTAAAAAAACACTAGGGATGGCCGATCAGGTTTTTCTGCCCTCGAGTCCAAGTCAGAGTCATTTGATTTTAAGTATCTACCGATACTGAAACCTGATCCGATAATTCTATAATACATACAGAGCAAAGAAACAGAGCCAGGATGTTCCATATTGTTTATTTAATTCATCTTATTTTAACATTCAACAACTCTGTTAACAAACAGAGCACTTCTGTGAGGGAGCCTGAACAATCAACTAATAAATGACATCAATTCTTCACTTTTGGACAACAGTAAATATTAAATTTAATATAAAAACAAACAGCAGCTCAACTTCAAATACCCGGCAGGCAATCTCAAGTTTACATATCTCACAGTTAGCTATGGCAATGTTGTCATCATCAACTTTATAAAACCTCCAGACCGCAGACATACTCGTGCTTTTCGCTTCAAGCTGTTTCCATGTTCTACTTTGCCGGCGTTTAACCAATAGCGTCTCTGCAATAAAGTGATGTCATGCTGCACACGTTGCTGTTTCTGTGTGAAGTCGAGAAAGAGGTCTAACTCTGTGCCACCGCATAACTATTGATGTGTTAAAATAATAACAATACATATATATTATATATTCAAGTCCTGATTGGGAGGTAACGTCCGATTCCTATCAAGTCTGAAACTGCGTGATCAGGCCTGATTTCTGATCGGATCTGGACATCCCTAAAGGAAACAGCACTGATGTGCAACACACCTATGCATTTCAGCAATTGCGCATTGGCAGTTTGCCTAATAATATAAAGCAGCGAATTGGGAGCAAACAGATTCTTGCACTGCTTTGTGTCTGTTATCATGAGCGATTTACAGCAATTCTGTTTAGTACATGAGTCTGTCTGTTAAAGTAAAGGCAAAGTATATGAACCAGACTAAAAACAGCCTTTTGAAAAATTATATGATCTTTCGTAACACTGACAATAACAATTAATACTGTTTACTACTGGCTAATTACCTGCCTATTATTAAGATATTCAATGGTTAACAGCACTGATAAAGTATGTATCTTATTCTACATCCCTAACACCTAAACCCAACTACTACTTTAAGAACTATTATTAAGCAGCCAATTAGTAGATTATTGTGTTAAAATCTATATATATATATATACTGTTGCCTCACAGCAAGATGGTCTCTGGTTCGAGTCCCGGCTGGATCAGTTGGCGTTTCTGTGTGGAGCTTCCCGTGTTGGTGTGGGTTTCCTCCGGGTGCTCCGGTTTCCCCCACAGTCCAAACACATGCGCTATAGGGGAACTGATCAACTAAACTGGCCGTAGTGTATGTGTGTGTGTGTGTGTGTGCGTGTGCGTGTGCGTGTGTGTGTGTGTGTGTGTGTGTGAATGAGTGTGTGTGGATGTTTCCCAGAGATGGGTTGCAGCTGGAAGGGCATCTTCTGTGTAAAACATATGCTGGATAAGTTGGCAGTTCATTCCCCTGTGGTGACCCCTGATGAATAAAGGGACTTAGCCAAAGGAAAATTAATGAATATATATAAAATAAATGTATGTAACAGAATATATAATTATATATAAACAGAAATATATATATAGTAATATTTAGTAATATTATAGTATTTTATAATGTAATATTGTAGTATGTAGTACAGTTTTAATTTTTTCACTGTATTTCATTTAATATGCCATATAGAAATCTGATATTTGGAATGCAAATGACATAGTCAAAATTAATAATAATTATTCGTCCTCATAATTAACCGACTCTTAACCTATATATATATATATATATATATATATATATATATATATATATATATATATATATATATATATATATATATATATATATATATATATATATATATAGTTGAGGGCAAATTTATTTAGCCTCATGTGCAATATTTTTTCTTTCTCTAATATTTCCCAAATTATGTTGAACAGATTCAGGAGTTTCTCACAGTATTTCCTCTAATATTTGTTCTTCTGGAGAAAGTCTTATTTGTTATTTCAGCTAGAATAAAAGCAGTTTTAAACTCATTTTAAGGTCAATATTATTAGCCCCCTTAAGCAATTTATTTTTGATAGTCTAGAAAACAAACCACTGTTATACAATGACTTGCCTAATTACTCTAACTTTACCCTAATTACCCTAGTTAAGCCTTTAAATGTCACTTTAAGCTGAATACTAGTGTCTTGAAGAATATCTAGTCTAATATTAAGTGCTGTCATCATGGCAAAGAGAAAATAAATCAGTTATTAGAGATGAGTTATTAAAACTATTATGTGCAGAAATGTGTTAGAAGAAATCTCTCCGTTAAACAGAAACTGGCGAACAATATAAAATAATTCAATTATAACTGGAGGGCTAATAATTCTAACTTCAAATGTGTGTATATATATATACATAAGTCTGAATTATTAGCCCCCCTATTTATTTTTTCCCCCCAATTTCTGTGGAGAGCAGATTTCTTCAGCACATTTCTAATCATAATAGTTTTAATAACTCATCTCTAATAACTGATTTCTTTTCTCTTTGTCATGATGACAGTAAATAATATTAGACTAGATATTCTTCAAGACACTAGTATCAGCTTAAAGTGAAATGTAAAGGCCTAACTAGGTTAATTAGGTTAACTAGGCAGGTTAGGGTAATTAGGCAAGTTATTGTATAATGATGGTTTGTTCTGTAGACTATCGAAAACAAATATAGCTTATAGTGGCTAATAATATTGAGCTTAAAATAGTTCATAAAAAAATCAAAACTGTTTTTATTTTTGCCGAAATTAAACAAATAAAACTTTCTCCAGAAGAAAAAATATTATCAGACATACTGTGAAAATTTCCTTGCTCTGTTAAGCATCATTTGGGAAATATTTATAAAAGGAGGAAAATTCAAATGGGGGCGAATAATTCTGACTTCAACTGTATATGTATATATATATATATATCGACTGTATAGTTTAACCTGGTTCACCCTGAGCTGCCTTGCTTTTACTGACAGACGGTGCAGTGAAAGCGTGACCAAAGGAGAAAGAGCTACAAACACTCCAGTCTTTGGTCTCTCTGGAAGTGCTGAGATCTCTGCATTTTATTAATTCTTTCCACCACGACATCAAAATAAAACAAGGGCCGAGTCCATAAATCAGCAGCACCTCATGAGGCAGGAGAGAGCAAACACGGCGTAGCATGAGAAACAGGCGTCCGCGAGACCCTCGAAACGCTCCGCTGAACATAAACACTGCAGCCGCCGCCGCATTTATTTGTGTCCGCGGCTCAAAGCCTGGCTGCGCTGCTGAAAGAGGCTGTTTGCGCAGCGATGGGTGGTCTCGCACTCCAAACCAACAGGACTCGAACCGCCGCAGTCTTTATGGCTCCTCCAAGCACAATAATGAACACACGTCACAGCTTTGAAGAGCAGAGGGGACGGTGGCGGGACGTCCTGAACAAGCCACACACCCCCACTATTTATCACTGAGACTCCAGGAGACTGCAGCGGCTTTAACACTTATATCTCAAAAATTAGAGTTTATATCATGCAATTACAACTTACAAACTACATTCAGCGTTTACGTTTCGCAATTCTGACATACAAACTAAATTTGGAGTTTATCTCTCACAATTGCAACCTTTTTCTCGAAATTCAAAATTTAGGTCTTGCAATTCTGATTCTGAGTTTGCATCTTGCAAATCCGACAAAATTTCTTGACTTACAAACAAAATTCTTTTTATTTTATTTTTTAACTTTAAGTCTAGCAAGTCTGACTTTTTCTCAAAATTTTGAGCTTACATCTTCACAATTATGACTTTTTTTTTATTCAGAGTTTGCGTCACACAATTATGACTTAAAAGCTAAATTCTGAGTTTACGTAATGCAATTTCTACTTAAAAACTCAATTCAGAGTTACGAATCGCAATTCTGACCTAAAAACTAAATTCTGAGTTACAAATCACAATTCCGAGTTAAAAACTAAATTCAGAGTTACGAATTGCAATTCCGAGTTAAAAACGTAATTCTTAGTTACAAATTGCAAATCCGAGTTAAAAACTAAATTTTGAGTTACGAATCGCAATTCCGAGTTAAAAACTAAATTCTGAGATACGAATCGCAATTCCGAGTTAAAAGCTAAATCCTGAGTTTATGTCATGCAATTTCTACTTAAAAACTCAATTCAGAGTTACGAATCGCAATTCTGACCTAAAAACTAAATTCTGAGTCACGAATTGCAATTCTGAGTAAAAACTAAATTCTGAGATACAAATCGCAATTCCGACTTAAAAACTAAATTTTGAGTTACGAATCGCAATTCCGACTTAAAAACTAAATTCTTAGTTACGAATCGCAATTCCGAGTTAAAAACTAAATTCTGAGTTACGAATTGCAATTCTGAGTAAAAACTAAATTTTGAGTTACGAATTGCAATTCCGACTTACAAACTAAATTCTGAGATACGAATTGCAATTCTGAGTTAAAAACTAAATTCTGAGTTACGAATCGCAATTCCGAGTTAAAAACTAAATTCTGAGATACGAATTGCAATTCTGAGTTAAAAACTAAATTCTGAGTTACGAATCACAATTCCGAGTTAAAAACTAAATTCTGAGTTACGAATTGCAATTCTGACCTAAAAACTAAATTTTGAGTTACGAATTGCAATTCCGACTTAAAAACTAAATTCTGAGTTACGAACCACAATTCCGACTTAAAAACGAAACTTTGAGTTCGTCACGCAATTCCGACTTAAAAAATAAATTCTAAGATACGAATCGCAATTCCGAGTTTAAAACTAAATTCTGAGTTACGAATCGCAATTCCGAGTTTAAAACTAAATTCTGAGTTACGAATCGCAATTCCGACTTAAAAACTAAATTCTGAGTTAGGAATCGCAATTCCGACCTACAACTAAATTCTGATTTACGAATCGCAATTCCGACTTAAAAACTAAATTCTGAGTTACGGACCACAATTCAGACTTAAAAAACGAAATTTTGAGTTTGTCACGCAATTCTGACTTAAAATCTAAAGTCAGAGTTACGAATCATATTTCCGACTTAATAATAAAGTTTACATCTCGCAAATCTGACTTAAAAACTACATTATGAGTTTATGTCTCACAAATAAGACTTTTTTCTACAAATTCCAAGTTTACTTCTTGCAGTTCTGACTTAAAAACTAAATTCTGAGGCAATTCCATGCAAAAACCCAATTTTAACTTACTTAGTTTATGCACACAGACTTTAATTTCAGTCAGCCAGCCCCGGGGTTTCCGTTTAATTGTCATCCAATACAAAATCTTTGAGTTTAAGATCTGATTTAGTTAAAAAACAGCGATATTCACTGCCTGGCTGAGATCAGATATAAAGTGGAGATCAGACCAAACCAGAAGCACTGCATTAAATGATATTTGTCTGCGTCTTTAAAATATGGAAATGAACTTTACCCCAGTATTTTCAATGGAGTTTCTGCGTTAGCCTGCTACTCCTGACGGCACCTGCATTTAAACGGTCTTTGTCTCTTTTTCCGCTTAACAACCAAATGGATGCTTAAGTCTATTTAACTGATTATATTTAAGTTACATTACAACATCGATCCTGTAAAAGGAACCCTATGAAATTGAAAATAGTCACATAAAGCTTTCCTCAGAAGTTCATCACTAGCTGAAAAACACTAGCTGTGCATATAGACCATTTGTTTGTTTAAATTCAGCCAAAATAAATAGTTTATAACCTCTTATCTTAAAAAAAATAAGTAAAGAACGTCTGTGAATAATTTTTTTCAGTGGATCTGACTTTTCTTCAAAGATCTGCTCGCCTATAACTCTGACTCCTGGGAAAACGTGAACTGGAAAAGTGAACTGGAAGACCTGAACTCTGGACCGTGATTTTAAATACAATTGCAAACCAATTTTTAATGCAATGGTGTAAATCATTTTCAGTACATCCCTATTAGTCCAGCAATCAGTGTGTGTGTGTGTGTGTGTGTGTGTGTGTGTGTGTGTGTGTGTGTGTCACCTGTACTGCACCAGCATCATGTTCTGCTCTCCACAGTGACGTGCGCAGCGGATATACCGCATCCAGCTGGACTTACTGGGCTCATTTCCATCAATAAAGTGCTGTAGCGTTCCCTCTTGATCGTAAATCTGCAGGAGAAACATTTCACAACACTGTCAGAAGAGCTGCAGAGCTCAACATACTGGACAATTTTTCACTCAACAATTCATGATTCAGAAAACGATCCACAAAATGATTCACAAAACTATTCATGATTCACTAAATGATTAATGATTCAGAAAATGATTCACAAAATGATTCACAAAACAATTCACGATTCACTAAATGATTCATGATTCAGAAAACGATTCACAAGATGATTCAAAAAACAATTCACGATTCACTAAATGATTAATGATTCAGAAAATGATTCACAAAATAATTCACGATTCACTAAATGATTCATGATTCAGAAAACGATTCACAGAATGATTCACAAAACAACTCTCGATTCACTAAATGAATCATGATTCAAAAAATGATTCACAAATTGATTCACTCAGGCGTACTCAAACACACACAGATGCACACTCACACTCACGCTTACACTCTTACATGCACATTTACACACAAACACACACACTGACCTGCTGGCCTGATTACAGCAGCACTGAGGAGAGACCAGCACTCAGACGCTTTATCACACTCACACACACACACACACACACACCTCAGGGCCAGAGGTGAGAGCGCTGGTATCACTGCAGACGCATTTACACACGCTGGTCAGATCATCAACACACACACTGCTGCTCTTCATATTCACACACACTGTACTGACAGAAACACTGCAGTAGGTACATGGTACACACACTTGCCTGCAGGAGCTTCACACACAACATGTGTCTGGATGATGTTTTTATTATTTAGGACTCATTAAAGAACATGCTGTCCTGGAAAACACATATGTCAATAAATATGTAATACTCTGTAAATAGGTGGCACGGTGGCCTCACAGCAAGAAGGTCACTGGTTTGAGTCCCGGCTGGGTCAGTTGGCATTTCTGTGTGGAGTTTGCATGTTCTCCCCGTGTTGGTGTGGGTTTCCTCCGGGTGCTCCAGTTTCCCCCACAGTCAAAACACATGCGCTATCGGGGGAATTGATCAACTAAATTAGCCGTAGTGTATTTTTTTAATTAAGGTAAATTAATACACTGAAGTTATTAATAAACTAATAAATAAAAGTAAAATAATATATAATTATAAAGAAAAAAGGAAACAAAGAAAGAATAGATTAATTAATTAATTAAAGTAAAGAAATAAATATAAAATAAGGTAAATTAATACACATAATTAGAAAAAAGAAAGAAAACATATCATAATTTATTATATAATAATATTTATTAGTATTCAGCTTAAAGTGACATTTAAAGGCTTAATCAGGTTAATTAGGGTAAAGTTAGGGTAATTAGTAGGCCCAGACAGAATCTGTGTGCGCAGAATTCTGCAGATTTTGAGCCCATCATTAATTCTGTTTATTTACTTGTGTAAATGTGTGTAAATCTATATTTATTCAGTTTTTTCATTAACTACACTAATATTATTGACTAATATGAAAATATTCATCTGATTTATGTACAATACAGTGTGTACAGTAATATTTTCTGTCTTTTAGTAGAGATATTATATGAGAGACTTGCTTTGTTTACCAAATGAAGTGAATCTAATTGGATTTGCATTTTAAACATTAAATAAAAGTTAAGAAGGTATTACTTTTTATTACACATATTAAGGTTTTAGTTATGATACTCCTAAAATCATTCAGCAGGAATATGCAGATTTTTACTAAAATTCTCAGCAGAAACAGCTAAAAACATCCACAGATTCCGTCTGGCGCTAGTAATCAGGCAAGTCATTGTATAACAGTGGTTTATTCTGGAAACGATCAGAAAATAATCTTTCATTAAAAAAGCTAATAATATTGACCACAGCCGTTTTTACATCTTATATAATATTTATAAATATACATTTATATTATTAATATTAATATATCGTTCATTCATTCATTTTCTTTTCAGCTCAGTCCCTTTATTAATCAGGGGTCGCCACAGCGGAATGAACCGCCAACTTATCCAGCATATGTTTTTGGCAGTGGATGCCCTTCCTGCTGCAACCCATCACCTGGGAAACACATACACACTTATTCACACACTCATACACTACGTACAATTTAGCCTAAGCCAATTCACCTGTACTGCATGTGTTTGGACTGTGGGGTGAAACCGGAGCACCCGGAGAAAGCCCACGCCAACACAGGGAGAACATGCAAACTCCACACAGAAATGACAACTGACCCAGCCGAGGCTCAAACCAGTGACCTTCTTGCTGTGAGGCGACAGCCCTACCTGCTGCGCCACTGCGTCGCCCATATTAATATATATATGATAATAAATAATATATAATAATATTAATATTTTTGATTCCAGCCAAAGTAAAAGTAATTAGACTCCAGAAGAAAGATATAACAGGGGAAATAAATCCTTGCTCTGTTGAACAGCGCTCTCAAAATAGTTTAAAAAGAATTAAAATTGTATGATTTAGCACTAAATGATTTTAAACATGTTCAAGGGTCCGTTCACCCATAAATAAACATTTACACACTATTTACTCACACTCCAGTGATTCCAAACCTGCTTGAGTTTATTTCCTCTGTTGAACACTAAAGAAGACATGTTGAAGAATGCTGAAATCTGGTAACCATTGACTTCCATTGTAGAAAAAAACAAATGGAAGTCAATGGTTACAGGTTTCCAGCATTCTTCAAAACATCTTCTCTAGTGTTCAACAGAGGAATGGACCTCAAGCAGGTTTGGAACAATTAAAGGGAGAGTAAATGATGCCAGATTTGACATTTCTGGGTTACTGAGTGCTGGGTTATTGAGAAGAAGCGTGTGGTTATTTCTGATATAATAACAGTGTTCAGATCCTCAGGAGGAGGAAACGTGTAGAGTAGAGGCTTAAAGTCAGACGCGCTTCATAAACACACAGACTAAACACTCTTAAAATAACTGGAGGAGACTCATTCCACACACACACACACACACACACACACACACACACACGCACACACACACACACACACACACACACACACACGAGAGCTGAAAACATGAATGTTTGAGATCTGATAGTTTTTCACAACATACAGAGAGAGAGAGAGAGAGAGAGAGAGACATATGTACACACACATATACATACACACACAAACACACTTACCCACTCTCACAGACACACATACATACACAAATGCATACACGCACATACACACACACACACACACGCGCGCGCACATGGATATGCACATAGATACACACAGAGACATACATATTGTACATACATACATATGCACACACACACACACACACACTTACCCACTCTCACAAACACACACACATACATACATACACACACGCATGCATACTTACACACACACACATGCGCACACACACACACACACACACACACTCACACACACACACACACAAACAAACAAACACACAAACACACACAGACACATACACACACACACACACACAAAGAGTCATACATACTGTACGTACATACATATGCGCGCACACACACACAGACACAGACACACACACACACACATGCACACACACACACACATGCACACACATAGACACACACACAGAGAGACATACATACTGTACATACATACATATGCGCACACACACATGCACACACGCACGCACGCACACACACACACACACACACACACACACACACAGCTTTCTATGTTCAACAAGAGAACAGAAAACACAATAGTTATCCTGGCACCGGGCCGTCAGCGTGGCATCATCATCATCATCATCATCATCATGTTCACAGTAATATTCCATCACACAGTGTTGAGTAAAAGCATCACTGCAATAACAGAAATATGAGCCCTGCTGATGCTATAAATACAGCTGAAGACACAATTACTCCCCCTCCTGTCAAACATTCAATCTGTACAAATAATCCACACGTGATGTTTAACAGTGAAGATCTCTCCAACACATCTATAATCATAACAGTGTTAATAACTCATCTCTAATAACTGATGTCTTTTCTCTTTGCCATGATGACAGTAAATAATATTAGACTAGATATTCTTCAAGACACTAGTATTCAGCTTAAAGTGACATTTAAAGGCTTTACTAGGGTAATTAGGGTAAAGTAATTAGGCAAGTCATTGTATAACAGTGGTTTATTCTGGAGACAATCCAACACTAATATTGCTGAAGGGGCTAATAATATTGAGGGCTTTAAAACTATTAAAAACTGCTTTTATTCTAGCTGAAATAAAACAAATAAGACTTTCTCCAGAAGAACAAATATTAGAGGAAATACTGTGAGAAACTCCTAAATCTGAGAAACATCATCTGGGGAATATTAGTGTTTCTGGCTTGATTTTTCATCATGATATTTAACTGCAGAAGCAAATTGACTGATAATATAAAGATGGAAAAATGCAGCGGGCATATTTGAGATTTGTGTGGGGAATTTTGGCTTTTATGTTACTTTTGTTCATATTTTATTAATTGATGCGTTTAGATTTAACTGATCATGTTTGTAATAATCATGTTTTTGAGGGTCGCTTTCTTAATGCTACGCTTTCATTTTTATTTCTAATAAATTAATATTTCTAATATTTTATTTATTTCTAGTTATTTTCTGTCCTGTCTCTAGACTGAAGGTTTTTACAGAGTGATATGTTCATAATATAATATTCTACATTTGATATAATATAATATACAACATTCAACAAAAAGTATTATAAAACAGACCCCCTCTGTCAAAAACAAAAACAAATAAACTGACTTTAGTGTGTATGGGGTGGCACGGTGGCTCAGTGGTTAGCACTGTGGCCTCACAGCAAGAAGGTTGCTGGTTCGAGTCCTGGTTGGGTCAGTTGGTGTTTCTGTGTGGAGTTTGCATGTTCTCCCCGTGTTGGTGTGGGTTTCCTCTGAGTGCTCCGGTTTCCCCCACAGTCCAAACACATGAGCTATAGGGGAATTTATCAACTAAAGTGTATGAGTGTGTGTGTGTGTGTTTGAGAATGTGTGTATGGGTGTTTCCCAGTACTGGGTTGCGGCTGGAAGGGCATCTGCTAAGTAAAACATATGCTGGAATAGTTGGCAGTTCATTGCACTGTGGCGACCTTTGAAATAGAGACTAAGCCAAAGGAAAATGAATGAATGAATGACATATTATATATAATATATATATAATATACAATATATAATATAATATTACAGAACAAAATAGAATATACAACATGTGATTCAGCAAAAATGTCTGATTTTTTTCTGAATTATGATAGAACAGATCCCCTCTGTCAAAAAATTTACCTCATTTTAGTGCATGTATGCTAATTTGTGCATATTTAATTACTAATGTCTCATTTGCATAATAAGGTCTTGTATTATATAAAAAATTCATTTGGATTTGTAACCATATGCTCTAACGACAAGTAACACATTGAACCAATAGTCATTTCATTTAACTTTCCTTCAGCTTAGTCCCTTATTCATCAGGGGTCACCACAGCGGAATGAACCACCAACTATTCCAGCATATGTTTTACACAGCGGATGCCCTTCCAGCTGCAACCCAGTACTGGGAAACACCCATACACATACACACTCACACACTACGGCCAATTTAGTTCATCAGTCCCCCTATAGCGCATGTGTTTTGGACTGTGGGGGAAACCGGAGCACCCGGAGGAAACCCACACCAACACGGAACTTGAACCAGCAACCTTGCTGTGAGGCCACAGTGCTAACCACTGAGCCAACATGCTGCCAAACCAATAGTCAGTATTTTAAAACTTTAATTCAAGAAGCATTTTCTAGAATAGCAACAAATATAGTGTTGTTTTCAGGAATAATGAGTCAAAATGAAGAGAGTTTCTCCTTAAAACAAGCTAAATAATCTTGTTTTCGCTTTGAAATAAGGCAGATAACTGAGCTTGCTTTAAAGAAAAACACTTCATTTCAACAATTCATTTCTGAAAACAAAACAACATTTTTTTATTTGTCCAAAAAATGCTTCCTGATTTAATAATTCACATATTTGCACTATAAAATCAAGACCTAAACCCATAAGACAGACAAGCATTGATGGCAGCGTGTGGAATTGAGCGCAGTAAAACAGCACAGGTACAGGTGTTTACCGTACGAATGTGCCATTACTTTCTCGCCATCCTGACACACACTCTAACACCAGACTCTATTTATTGCAGCAGATATTTGCTCTGGACACCAGGACCGTGAAACACCAGCAAACAGAACGATTGTCGAGATTTACAGCGGCCGAATATGTCTGATAATGAGAGACGTGTGTACAGTATTCAGCAGAAGAGCATTCCCCAATAATCCCACAGCTTAACCGAACCCACAGACTCAAACGCAGCCAGAAAATAAACAGCAGGACAAGAAAAAACATCCTTCACCTCTATTTACATCAGCACATGATCTACACCCTCTATATATACAGTACAGTACAGTATACTGCATATATGGCTGATTCTAGAACTGCGCGTATATTTGGTGTCTCCAATATTAAAGGTAAATAAAATAAAGGTTTTTATACGCTGGTCTTAAAGGAGACCTGTTACCGTATGCTGCTTTTTACAAGATGTCAAATAAGCCTCTAGAGCAGAGATGGACACAGTTGGCAGACTGAAACCTTTGATTTGGCCCACCATCCCATCAGAGAATGAGAGAGGGTTGGGGCAATGCCTTTACAGAGATCGTCATTCATCATTTCACTTAACCTTTGTTTGTTTGTTTGTTTGTTTTTATTTTGCCACAAAAAAGGCAAATTGGAATTAAATGTTTCATTCATTCATTCATTTCTTTTCGGCTTAGTCCCTTTATTAATCTGGGGTCACCACAGCGGAATGAACCACCAACTTATCCAGCAAATGTTTTATGCAGCGGATGCTCTTCCAGCTGCAACCCATCACTGGGAAACACTAATACACACTCATTCGCACACATACACCACGGACAATTTAGCTTACCCAATTCACCTATACCAGGGATTCACTCGTGGGCCTCAGTGATCCTGCAGGTGGGCCGCGAGATAGCTTAAAATGAACTTGATTATTGTACTTTAATTATTTGATTTCATTATTAAATATGTTTTATGTAAAAATGATTGGTGTAATGGCATTTCCCGTTCTCTGTTATTGATTACTTTGGACTCGGTGCAAAAAGAGTCTCACTGTAAAATACAGACTTAACCGTGGCTGCACTTCCAGCCGCTGCACGTCAACTAGGACTACATGCTCAGTATAAAGCAAACCGTAAAGGCAATGATGATTAGAGTTATTACCAGTTCGCACTTGCCTCACGTCTGCGACTGGTATCAGAGTTGATTCACAAATTATGCGTGCTCTCTTTGTGTGAACTCTTTAAAATATCAGCATAGTTGTCCAAATCAGAATGCGAGTGTACGCGCGCCCTATACAGGAGGATCTACAGAGACTCAGTGGTGTTTTAGTGAACAGCTGTTCACTACTGTCAGCGAACTCCAATAATATCCTAAAAACCCAACTGCCTTCATATCAATGTGTTTTAACAGACTTCAAGTGTTTTTACTGTATTTTACTTTTTATTTTTAATGTATTTGATCAATATATGAAAAGTCATTCATTCATTTTCTTTTCAGCTTAGTCCCTTTATCAATCTGGGGCCGCCACAGCAGAATGAACCACCAACTTATCCAGCATTTGTTTTATGCAGCGTTTGCCCTTCCAGCTGCAATCCATTACTGGGAAACACATACACACTTATTTACACACACTTATACACTATGGACAATTTAGCCTACCCAATTCACCTGTACTGCATGTGTTCGGACTGTGGGGGAAACTGGAGCACCCAGAGGAAACCCACGCGAACACAGGGAGAACATGCAAACTCCACACAGAAATGCCAACTGACCCAGCCGAGACTCGAACCAGCGACCTTCTTGCTGTGAGGCGACAACACTACCTACTGCGCCACTGTGTTGCCTAGATAAAAAGTAGTCAGTCCAATTCAAAGCAGCAGCTTTTTTTGTCATCTCTTGTTGTCCTGTCGGGTTCATAAAAAATAAAAAAAAAGCCCAAATACTCGAACCCTACCCGTCACAGTGACGTCACTCACTCCATTGAGTGCGTTGTGTCTGACATTGCATCGCTGAATGATGCAATCTCAGCTTGCATCATAAAGGCTGCATCCAGATCTAATTGAAATACTCTGCAGTTGTTTACAAATACCTGAAGAATTCAGGAGCTTTTAATCTGTGTGTAATAAAATAAAATAAAATAAATATTATTACATATTCAATATTTAATTGTCTTTATATATAATGTTCCAGGGTTTTTTATAAAATGCTGTAAAAAACAATAGTTAAAGCAAAATAAATGTTTTGCATTTTCTCTGGACAATCAGTTTAAGAAAAAATGTCAGACGTGGACCTTTTTCAGACATTTTTCAGAGAAGGAGGTGGGCCCTGAAGTGAAAATGTTGAGAACCCCTGACCTATACCACATGACTAGTGGGGGAAACCGGAGCACCCGGAGGAAACCCACACCAACATGGGGAGAACATGCAAACTCCACACAGAAACGACAACTAGCCCAGCCAGGACTCGAACCAGTGACCTTGCTGTGAGGCCACAGTGCGACACCACTGAGCCACCAGTGGCGACACCACTTCATTTCACCGCTTCATTTCTGAAAACACAACGCAGCTGGAGGAAACTCCACACAGAAACACCAACTAACCCAGCCGGGACTCGAACCAGCAACCTTCTTGCTGTGAGGCGAATGTGCAACCCACTGCGCCACCGTGCTGTCCTTAAATGTTTAAAATATAAATGAATCGTCGGTGCCTATGGCGTAGTGGAAAGTGCACCGACACATGCACTCCGGTGTTCGCGGCGACCCGAGTTCAATTCCCGCCTCGAGGTCCTATGTCGATCCTTCCCCTCTCTCTGCTCCCCACACTTTCCTGTCAATTCTCTCTACTGTCCTGTCAAAATAAAGGTGAAACCCCCTAAAAGATAAAGATAATTTAAAAAAAATAAATATATATATATATATATATATATATATATATAAATGAATCTGAGTTTTTAAAACGTAAATAATGTCATTCGACAAATAGAGGACTATACAGAAGACATCAGCGAGCAAACCAAAGCAAAAACTATTGTGACCATTCTGTTATGAAGGAGATTTTTTTGGTTTTTATAAGTTCAGTATAAATTAAACAAATAAATATTTGTATACAGTATTAGTTAATATAAAGCAATGCTTTTTACTTATTTTAAATATTATTAAATAAAATAGGAAATTACCCATGGCAACTATATTTACCTTCGGCCCACTGGCCTTAACTTTGTTTTTTTCATAAGAACCCCCGCTCTGGAGAGTGTGTGTGTGTTTCAGTTTGAAACTGACCCTTTCAGGCTTTGATCCTAAGTGTGGTGTTTTGGTGACTGTCGCTTTAAATGCAAATGAGATTGTGCTGTTTTCAGAAGAGGGTGGAGCTACAGACAGCTGTGCATCAGCATAGCGACAGATGTAATACAGCTGTCAGCGCTGGTCAGCTGTGCATGTGTGCTTCAGTAGCTGTACAAAGATGTGAATTTACTTCATGCGCAAAGCTGGAAAATCACATTAAAGACATGCAAAAACAGCAGCGTTTCCATCCAGTGAGTCAAAGAGAACGAAATCATCACTTCCTGATTAACTGGCGACAAATATCAAAAGTAAAAGCAGAATTTGCTGCAGTTGGAGAAGCTGCGTGACTCTTTTCCTTATTTAATAAATGACTTGCTCCTCAGAAGACAAATGTAATAAACACGTGGTGGTGTTTTGAGACGTGGAGCACAGATGCTCTTGATTCTGGAGGTCATTAATAATATAATAACACTAATACTGAAGCGGTTACGGTGTTCTAGACGGACCAAAACAACATTTCAGGTGTTCTACAGTGTGCTCAGCCTGCTGGTTTGTCCATTCACACACATTAGGTGCGTTCGACATGAAGCACGGCTGCAGCCGGTGATCAAAGAGAATAGCAAAACAATAGCAAAACATTTTTTGTAACAACAAAAGATTTACAAATAAAACAGAACACAGTCTCTACAAACTCTAATTCAGTTTTAAACAATAAGGGAATTATGAATTAAATATATTACAAACGCATGAGAGAAATAAGGGGAAACGAGAGGGTCATATAAACATAAACAAACAGGTCTATTAAATACAAAGCAATAAGCACAAATTCTAGGAGTTTAAACATCACTAAGGCTAATACTTCTTGTTTGAATATGCTAAAAAGGGCTTTATATTTATTTACATTTATAGATTGTATATATTAACTTTCCAATATATATTAGTGTAAAACCCAAAACAAGGTGTTGATTAAGTCTTAAACAGTGATTAAGATTATTTTAGATAATGAAAGCATTTATTACTGAACAAAAGGACACTCCTAAAATAAGTGAGCTCCACTTTCAGTAGAAGTTTCCCAGAAAGAGCAGGTATAAACGGCTAGACAGGAAATAAAATACATATATATATATATATATATTAGAATCCTAAAAATCATTGTATAATTATTTAATAAACTAGTTCTTTAACTTAATTTGTTAAGAAACCTTTAGGGTAGATTCAATGATGATAATAATTTTATTTCAAGTCTGTAAGACTCATTTGAGTTAATATTTGGGTTATTCACTAAAATATTTCATTTAAATCGTTCATGGAGCTGAATGCAGTAAATAGTCTGTATAAAAAAGGTGGAAAATAAACCTGTGCAAACAAGCCAGCCTTTATAAGCAGATTATTTAACAAAAGAGGATACTGCAGTAAAATATCTGTGGTCTTTTAATAAGCATGATGTGTACATGATGGTATAAAAGGTGAATTGTTTGTTTTGAAATTTGTGAGACAGAAGTTGTCCAATAATATTCCCCGAAACACACATGGTGGTTGTCATGCGGTGAACTCAGCCAATCGTGTAATGTCGGTGTCGTCATCAGAGCTTGTGCAGTCGCTCTTCAGATGCTACACGGTCTGAATTAGTTGTCTGATCTCATGTGATAGTCACGTGGCGTTGGCACAGCATCAATCCGGACAAAATTTCGAACCAGCATGCACCGCTTTAGGACAGATTTTGATTGATCTTCACCGTGCTGCATGAAGTCGAACGCACCTATTATCATCATCATCATCATCACATGATCTCTTATAACAACATCACATGACCTTTTTAATGCGCATTTGGGTATTTCAGTGAAAGTGTTTCCATCGCAGTTTCCGTGCATCTTTTCTTATCGAATAAAAAGTTTATCCTACTCAGTTATGCGCATACATATTTTATGCGCACATTCAAAACGTATGCACATTATGATGTTTCCATCAACCATTTTTAATGCGCATATCCAAAATGCATATTAAAATAGGTGAATGTTAACATAGCTAGTGTCAATGTGTGCTTCAGTCTTCTGTCAGTCTATATCGCTCCTGTCTCTATTCATCTAACACTCCACATCTATAATCCTCTTAGTCTATGCTGACATTATCTTCAGCAGCTCAAACACTCTAATGGATAATAGACAGACGGCTGCTTCTCACTCAGGGCTGCTGTTTATGCTAATGAGATGGAGAGAAGGGCTCTAGTAGGCGGGGTTTTCCCCCTCTGATGACACGTACAAAGAGAGAATGTCAATCAAAGTGTTTCATTCATCAAGTCTGATTATAACAAGCACAATTAATTCATGATGACCATTAGAAGCTGGATATATATTTATATATATATATATACTGACGACATACAACTGTGTTTAAACCCCACATAAAAGTGATGTATAATAGGTGCCCTTTAAGGATGTCCACACTGCTTACTTTGAGATTGTGTCTTGTTTTTAGTCCAAATATATAAATATTCCTAATTCAAAAAGACTTTTCTTGACGAGTTAAAAATATTGTGTTGTTTTCAGAAATAATAAGTCAAAATAAAGTGAGTTTTTCTCTAAAACAAGTCAAATAATCTGCAAATGGGCTAAGAAAAATACATTTATTTCAGAGCAATAACAAGATTATTTTACGTCCTCCATTGTCAGATTATTTAGCTTGTTTTAATGAAAAACTCACTTGATTTTGACATTATTTCTGAAAACAACACTATATTTTCAGCTTGTCCAAAAAATGCCTTTTTATTTCAGAATTTGCACATTTTTGGACAGGAAACCAGACAAAAGCATGTGTTATGGTGTTCTCCTGTACATTCAAAGTCAGCTCTTTATCCTCCACACTGCTGGATAACTACAGAATAATAATGAAGAGTGTGTGTGTGTGTGTGATGAAGATCTGGCAATCATCATCATGATCCTGCGTGTGTGTTTTTAAGCCACTATATTTGAATTGTGTCAATTAAAGAAGCAGCAGATGAGCTATCAGTGTTATTCGCTCCTAATTGAGCAAATAAATGGCCGGAGCGAGGCGTTTAACCCGCCGGAGCTCCATCCATCAGCCGTATGACAGCAGGAGCCGTAAAAACACTGTCAATAAAAGGTCACCAGAGCCAGACAGTCTTAATCAAACCCTGAATCGGTGCGCTGTGCGGTCTGTTTGGCTAATATTAAACTAATAGATGATCTAACAGGGGAAATATTAATCCGCCGAGCTACCGAGCGCCAGCCAAATCCAGCCTGTGATTCATGTGCCATTAGCGGTGATTTCTGACACACTCCAGAGAGTCACTCTACAGCTGCTATTTTCAGTTCACAGCAGATCTGCCTCAAATGTTTGTGTTTTACACTTCATGAGCACGATAAGAAGCATACAGCGCTTCTTTCTGCTCTCACGTTCCCCTGTGTGCACTTTAACACACAGACCGTTCACATTGTAGAAACTGACGTCACACTGAAGCAGAAACCACTACAGACAACAGCCCACAATTCACATCATGCCAAAAAACACATGCTTTGAGCATGCATATATTTAGAAAACACCGAGCTGTCATGTAGAGAGCATCCAGGAGTGAACACACAGTATCATACTTTGCATTCAAATTAAATGCATGTAAAAAATAGAAATAAGTTCAAATTTATGCATATATTTAGAAAACGTCACTGTAATGACATCAAACACTTATAAAAAAGCTCAACTTTATGCGTATGTGTGCATGCATATATTTTGAAAATGCTACTGTAATGACATTAAACTGTCCTGAACAGAATCTGGAAGTGAACACACACTTTAAATTAAATGCAGTTGAAAAATATAAATAAGTTCAACTTTATGCAGATCTGTGCATGCAAATATTTATTAAATGCCCCTATAATGACATTAAACTGTTCTGAACAG
>NC_079442.1:54560436-54605436 GCF_903798145.1 Danio aesculapii
ATTTGATGCACTTCAGCATGATGATGCACTTCATCATTACTTTATCACGAGACTAGAGTGTATACTATAAAATTAAAATCAAATTGAATTGCATAAAATTGTCGCATTTAAAAACGTGCTAAATATTAAATTCCTCTTTAAAAAATTAAATAAGCACAGCTCAAACTTCGGCTGCTACTTCTATAAAGACGCGAGTGATTTTTTCCCGGTGTTTAGTGATGCGCGTCTTTATAATCAGCCCGGTGTCCGGAACATGTGCTGCTCTGCGTTATAAATGAGCTCCGCTGCGCTGAAATATGGCCTCAGAATTCCGCATGTAGATAAAGAAGTCTCGCTGTCCCCGGGAGACACACATGTCCCGCGCAGGGATGATGAATGTGGGCCGATGGAGAGGATCGATCCGTGATCCGGACTCACTCCACAAAACTATACAGCAATTAATTGTGTGTTGTCCGCTCATCCCTCATGCGCTGCTGCATTTATCGATGAAGATCTGCTGATCACTGTCCCACTTCTCACAATCACAGAGCGGATCCCCTCCGTGCAGCAGATCATGCACTAATTAAATATCGCAAAAAAAAAAATAATAATAATCTACGATTCATGAAAGGTCGCACTCGGAAAAATCTAAAATATCTTCTTGGATGTCGTCGACTGTTCGTCCAATTATTATTATTATTATTATTATTATTATTATTATTATTATTATTATTATTATTATTATTGCATATAAATTATTCGTTAATTAAATGTTGAATAAGTAATTTAATACAGTCGAATTTGAACTCAGATAATTTAAATAAAACAAAATCAGCTATTTGATAAAGATGCGTGTTGCAATTTAGGCCGAGATTAAAACATGTTTATTCGTGGATTTGTTTTTATGTTATTTGCATATACCATTTGAGTAATAATCATATATTCGCTATGTCGTGTAAAATGTCTCACACTCATAATTACGCAGGAAAAATAATAATAATAATGGAAACCCCGTCAAATCCACATGTTCTCTGCATAATTAAAAAGCTCGTTTTGTGATGAATTAAAAGTAATGCATAAACAAAAAGTGCTTTATCTTAAAACTAAAGTATGCAAAAAAAAACCAAACAATTAAAACATTTTAATGCGCAACAACAATTAAACTGGCATTTCCAGAGGAACTGTTTGCCAACTCGTGTGTATCCTCACCGCTTATTATTTTGTCCATGTTCATGAATTCTAAGTGCGTTGATGTATGTGTTATATTATATAATATGTATATTTTAAATATTTATATTTAATGCATGTCTAAGTATTTAATTAAAGGCTCCTCCAGTAAGTGTTTTGGGTCATTTAAAGCACCGCTGTTCAACTGAACAAATAAAAAGTTCCCCCGGCGCGCCGCTAAAGCGTGTGTGTGTGTGTGTGTGTGTCCGTGTGTGTGTGCGTGCTCACATACGGTTATTGGTGTCTCCGTTGTGGCTGTTGAGCGGGATGATCTCCATCCTCTGCTGGCCGTACAGGTAGTAGTCCAGCTCCTCCGAGCTCAGCTTCAGCCGCGCGCTTTTATCATTCTTAAAGTTGGTCGACAAACAAAGTTCTTTGGTTTGCGGAGGCGCTGCGGTGCCGTCGGTGCTCAGGCTCTGTCCGAAGATGGAGCAGGCGGGGGAGGCGGTGGAGGAGCTGGAGCTGCTGCTGCTGGAGCTGGAGATAAGGCTGGCTCTCTGCAGGCGGAGGCTCTCCAGCGGCACCGGCACCGGAACCGGCACCGGCGGCGGCTTCAGCGGGCTCTGCGGGAACAGCTGCTGCCAGTGCTGGATGTAACTCGGGTCCACTTTGAGGAAAGCAGAACCGCTGGGCTCGCCGGGCTTCAGCATGACCGACTGAAACAGATGATGGATGACACACTCTCATGTGCTCCACAACTTTAGCTACAATAACACACACGCGCACACACACACACATATACACGAGCGCGCGGTGAAGAAACCCAGATGTTGCGCGCGCTTCTGCGTGTCGGATGAAAGTAAAGACACACTTACCCGGTCAGAAGAGTCCAGGCTGTGACTCTCGGACACTCACACCATCACAGTATTGACCGAGAGATCCGCGGTGCACGAGCGTCCTCCCACAGCCACGCGCGCACGCGCATCAGGACAGACGGACGCGCGCTGAGCATCTGGCACACCCGCGCTTTTCATTCAGCATCACTTTTATTTTACTCTCTCTCTCATATTTTAAAATAATAATAAAGTTCATCTAAAGATCAGTCTTTAGATATGCTTTCTTACATAACTCATAATTGCTGACTTATTAAGCTCGCATGGGAACAATAGAAATAACTCTCGCTCGAATTATAAATCATTGTCAGAATGTAATATTGGAGTTTGCATGATAATTAATGACGCTTTCAATCGGGTATTTGATAATTGCATTATTTCCTTTAGATAAGACTCTTCTCAGTGGTTTTTCCCAGCCTTGTTTCCATGCGCTTGAGAAAGTTCCAGCTGTCCGCGTCTCTGGATGTAGGGCACTTTTACAGCAGAGGAGGGGTAAATGTTTTGACTGGCAACAATCTGACAGGCCCATTCGTCATCTGGAGGTCTCTGCAGATTGATAACGAACCAAAACACAAACATAATCGTCTGAAAATGAATTCTCGTCTACGAATGTATTTCACCCTTAAAGAATGCGAGGAGGAGAAGGAGGAGAAGAAAAAACAGCGCGCGGATTTATTATTCTCCGCATTATAAAAGACGCGTAAAGTTCGTGAAATGACGCGATTATCATCATCACTGCATTAAATGGGACTGCGCTGTGTTTTAATTAGTTTAATTGATATTTAAATGATCAAAATAGCAATGAAGAAACTCCAAAAAACTGAACCATTTTTTAGTTGTCACGCTTCCAAATAACAGCGCTATTATGACAGCGTATTGGTGTTTTTATTCATTGATAAATGACCGGTGAAATAAAGTGCACTCGAGGGGCAGCGGGGATCAATACATTAACTGCCCAAATATATCATTTTCTGTGCCAAAAAGCGGATTATTAAAGCCGAGCGCAAACTTGGGCTTCATTTGTATATTTGGAGAAAAGTGTTTCTGCGTGTCTTTCATTAACACACACACACACACACACACGCACACACACACACACACACACTCTGCTGTTTGACATTCACTTAGACCCTTTGCATTTCTTGTTAATTAATTCCGCTGATGGCTGAAAGACGAATGAACGGGCCTGTTTGACAGGAGTCCGATAAAGAATTCAGCCACCAGCGCCTCTTATTATAGTTTTAAGGTCACGGGTTGCTGACTATATAATTCATTAATATAGACGTGTATATTCAGATGGGAGCTGATGGGCGTGCTGTTGTTGTTGCGGCTCAGATTTATAATAAATGGCCTGTTAATAAAACACAGCAAATAAAGAGAGAGAGAGAGAGAGAGAGAGAGATTAATAGAAGAGCCGCGAGTGTGTTTTGCGTCAATTTATTAATGATGCAAAAATGCTGTTTTTCCATTAGCAAAACTCTTTTTGTTGTGTTTGATATAGAGAGAAACGCTGAGTTTTTCCAGGACACTGCTGCAGTTTGTTCCCTTAAATACTTAATAAATAAATAACAGCCTCAGTGTCCTGGATTCACTCAAAACACACTCGCTGATCAAATGGAGTGCTGCTAATTCATAATCCACAACTTGCGTTCAACTCAGTGCTAGTATTATTTATTTGTTATTAAAATCATTTATTATTTTATCCAGGCAGTCTTAAATTATTCTTCGATTTTAAGCTAATTTATTCCGCGCATGCGCGATGTATAGGGAAATATTTGCATTAAGAATAATGATCTTTATTGAATATTTAAATGCGCCTGTCATTCAGTCAGGTGGGACAGAGGGGGCGCAACAGAGCTGATCACAATCATTCAATCACACACCAACAAAACCTAATTTATATGATTATTATTTACATAAACGTATAATATACTGTATTAAAGGAAACGCATTTGCAATTATATAATTATGTTATTTTAATTATTTGCATAAGCATACAGCATATAAAACTGCATAAACACTGTATTTGGGGAAATCCATTATTATTTTAATTATTTACATAAACATATGTTACACTGTATTTGTGGAAATCAATTTACTTTAATATTACTGTTGTTATTGTTATTATATGATATTATTATGTTATTTTAATTATTAACCTAAGCATATTTTCTATAAACCTGCATAAATCAAATAAAAGTGCAATAAAGCTTTATAATTTCCCCCATTCATTAGATTTTGACGTGTTTTCTTTAATTATTTAATGCAAAAGACAGACACTGGAATATGACTGAGCGTAACAATAGCTTACATCTGCAAAAAAATACTACTAATAATTTATACATGTTAAAAGACTCCATTGAAGGATCATCTGAAATCTCTGTTCTTCATCACATATTTTAACACCACCAGATTTCATATATTTGACCAGAAGATTTACATCATTTCAAACAGAATTCATTCATTCATTCATTCATTCCCCTTCAGCTTAGTCCCTTTATTCTTAAGGGGTTGCTACAGCAGAATGAACTGTCAACTACTCCAGCATATGTTTCATGCAGTGGATGTTCTTCCAGCTGCAACCCAGTACTGGGAAACTCAAACAGAATTTATTATGTTTTTATATATATATATATAAATACTGCTCAGAATAGAAATATAACTTTATTTAGGACAAATATGTCTGTGATGAACTTTATTTCACCCATTTATAGACATTATTTTTCAGTAAAGTTATTAAAATATTCAAATGTACATTATTTGCTTTTAATTCACGTTCTATGCATTCATATTTCTTAATATTTACTTGATAAAATCCGTGTAACAATTTGCACAAGCAGATATTATGGAAATTGTATGAAAAAGTGCAATTCCCTTGTAATTATTGTGCAATATTCACCTAATGTTTAACCTGAAGCTCATGAAGACAAGTTAATACATTTCATTTCATTTTAAAGTTTTATTTAAAGTAATCAAGTATTTCTTACTGGATGCTGTAAAAACTGCTGGGTTGTTTAAACTCAATGCTGGGTCAAATATAGAAACCCAACAGTTGGGTTAATATTTTTAACTGGATTTAAATAACTATTTACTATTTAGTATATACTTTACTATTTATTATTTAATAACTATTTAACCCAACTGTTGTCATCTGATAAATGTTTTAGAAAAAAGTTCCATGAACAATGGACACACTTAAAAATGCTGGGTTAATTCAACTCAAAACTGTGTAAAAATTGGACAAAGCAAACAGCTGGGTTAAACTGGGCTACAAATTAATTTTTAAAATGTACTCCAGAAAGTTGGGTTTGACCACATTTTACCCAAATATGGGTTAAAACAACATTTGACAACATTATTAACCTGCAGATAATTCTGTTAAAAACCATTTGCTAATTTTTGACAAAACCTTGAATGCATGTTGTTACACTTTAAAAATGCTGGGTTGTTTATCATGTAAATCAAATATGGACAAATGCAACAATCTCGAATTTAATATATAATTTAACAGAAAAAATATATCTCAATGCTGGTTTTATCAATATTTGACCCAACACTGGGTTAAAACAACCCATAATTTTAGTTAGTAGATTTTAGTCATTTCACTATATCGAAAAGTCATTTTTAAAGTGAACTGTATCAGTTTTGTAAATGTAACTTAATGCAGACTCCATAACATCTCATCTTTAACCCATTTACAGTTTGGGTAGTTTATTTTGATTGAAGTCTCCATGCACACATAAAGAATTCTCCATGCAATTATGGACAAATCCAACTGTTGGGTTAAAATTGTCCTTTAAATTTAATTTAAAAAAATTATAACAACATTTTGTGTCCATATTTGACCCCACATAGAAATCTATGGTGATATACGCCAATATATGCAAATTAAATATACTGTATGACAATCAAGTTCATATTGGCATTTCACTTAAATAAAATCTCAAATATGCAACATATGTCAAAACAGTCCAAAATGGCCACTTATATATAAATATGGTTTCAACCATTAGAACTACAAATATATTAACTATAATTTTATATATGGCCAAATATAAACATATTTGAACATACAGACGTGGACAGAATTATAGCTACCTTTCAATTGTGTACAGGCCTGTTTCATTATGTTGCCTTTTTTACTGCTTCCACTTAACCACAATTAGAAAGCAATATCTGATTTTCATCATTGCATTTTTAGTCATTTGTTTCGTTTCAGGTTATTTCAGAGATCATTGTAGCTTTTATTTCTTCAATGGAAGGCTACCAACATTTTTGTCAGGGTCTGTATACGTACATATTTGTAATTGTTTGAAAAAAAAATGCACATACGTGGTTACTGTTGCTGTGTTTTAACATATGTTGCATTTATAACATTTATATATGTGGAATCTAATCTTCTAATCTAATTCTTGTATTTGACACAACATTGTGTTAAAATAAGCCAGCATTTTTTAACATGTGATGTCCTGCGATGTAGTTTTGTAGGCTCTGTATGTGGTGGTTTTGCTATTGCTTTAATAAGTGACTTACAGACAGATTGAGTGGTCATTGCTCATGGGTCAGCGTGCCGTAACTCAGAGCAGATCTGAAGACACCATCAGCCAGACGCCGCGGCTCTTTCTGCTTCTGTCCTCCTCAATTCAGCTCAGCGGCCGAAGCTCTTTGTGTCTTCATAACACACCTAACACATCCTGACAGAACTGAAGCAGACAAACCACAGCCAGAGTCACCACACACACTCACTCCACCACTGCACATACACTCCAGCCATTGTGAGAGGCAAAAAATGTATAATTTACAGTAAACTGAAGACATTATTACTGTGAGATAACGCAAAATGCTTTATTGTGATAGGGCACATCTGATTCTGTTACCAATTGCTGTCAAATTTGTTGTTAACTTTTTTACTTCTTAAGAGAGTGGATGGATAACAGAGTTGGAAATAACAGAGTTGACGAACAACAGAGTTGGTAATAACAGAGTTGACAGTAACAGAGTTGACAAATAACAGAGTTGATAAATAGAGTGAATGATAACAGAGTTGGAAATAACAGAGTTGACGGTAACAGAGTTGACGATTAACAGAGTTGAGTTGACAGTAACAGAGTTGAAGATAACAGTGTTGATGAATAACAGTTGACAGTAACAGAGTTGACGGTAACAGAGTTGACGATTAACAGAGTTGAGTTGACAGTAACAGAGTTGAAGATAACAGTGTTGATGAATAACAGTTGACAGTAACAGAGTTGATGAATAACAGAGTGAATGATAACAAGGTTGGAAATAACAGAGTTGACGATAACAGAGTTGACAGTAACAGAGTTGACGATAACAGAGTTGACAGTAACAGAGTTGACAGTAATAGAGTTGACAGTAACAGAGTTGACAGTAACAGAGTTGACAGTAACAGAGTTAACAGTAATAGAGTTGACAGTAACAGAGTTGACAGTAACAGAGTTGACAGTAACAGAGTTGACGGTAACAGAGTTGATGAATAACAGAGTGAATGATAACAAGGTTGGAAATAACAGAGTTGACGATAACAGAGTTGACAGTAACAGAGTTGACGATAACAGAGTTGACAGTAACAGAGTTGACAGTAATAGAGTTGACAGTAACAGAGTTGACGGTAACAGAGTTGACGATAACAGAGTTGACAGTAATAGAGTTGACAGTAACAGAGTTGACAGTAACAGAGTTGACGGTAACAGAGTTGACGATAACAGAGTTGACAGTAATAGAGTTGACAGTAACAGAGTTGACAGTAACAGAGTTGACGATAACAGAGTTGACAGTAACAGAGTTGACAGTAATAGAGTTGACAGTAACAGAGTTGACAGTAACAGAGTTGACAGTAACAGAGTTGACGGTAACAGAGTTGATGAATAACAGAGTGAATGATAACAAGGTTGGAAAAACAGAGTTGACGATAACAGAGTTGACAGTAACAGAGTTGACGATAACAGAGTTGACAGTAACAGAGTTGACAGTAATAGAGTTGACAGTAACAGAGTTGACAGTAACAGAGTTGACAGTAACAGAGTTGACGGTAACAGAGTTGACAGTAACAGAGTTGACGGTAACAGAGTGAATGATAACAAGGTTGGAAATAACAGAGTTGACAGTAACAGAGTTGATGAATAACAGTTGACAGTAACAGAATTAACAATAACAGAGTTGACAGTAACAGAGTTGACAGTAACAGAGTTGACAGTAACAAAGTTGACGATAACAGAGTTGACGATAACAGAGTTGACAGTAACAGAGTTGACAGTAACAGAGTTGACAGTAACAGAGTTGACAGTAACAGAGTTGACAGTAACAGAGTTGACGATAACAGTGTTGACGATAACAGAGTTGACGATAACAGAGTTGACGATAACAGAGTTGACAGTAACAGAGTTGACAGTAACAGAGTTGACGATAACAGAGTTGACGATAACAGAGTTGACGATAACAGAGTTGACAGTAACAGAGTTGACAGTAACAGAGTTGACAGTAACAGAGTTGACGATAACAGAGTTGACGATAACAGAGTTGACGATAACAGAGTTGACGATAACAGAGTTGACGATAACAGAGTTGACAGTAACAGAGTTGACAGTAACAGAGTTGACAGTAACAGAGTTGACAGTAACAGAGTTGACAGTAACAGAGTTGACGATAACAGTGTTGACGATAACAGAGTTGACGATAACAGAGTTGACGATAACAGAGTTGACAGTAACAGAGTTGACAGTAACAGAGTTGACGATAACAGAGTTGACGATAACAGAGTTGACGATAACAGAGTTGACAGTAACAGAGTTGACAGTAACAGAGTTGACAGTAACAGAGTTGACGATAACAGAGTTGACGATAACAGAGTTGACGATAACAGAGTTGACGATAACAGAGTTGACGATAACAGAGTTGACAGTAACAGAGTTGACAGTAACAGAGTTGACAGTAACAGAGTTGACAGTAACAGAGTTGACGATAACAGAGTTGACGATAACAGAGTTGGCAGTAACAGAGTTGACGATAACAGAGTTGACAGTAACAGAGTTGACGATAACAGAGTTGACGATAACAGAGTTGACAGTAACAGAGTTGACGATAACAGAGTTGACAGTAACAGAGTTGACGGTAACAGAGTTGACGATAACAGAGTTGACAGTAACAGAGTTGACGATAACAGAGTTGACAGTAACAGAGTTGACGATAACAGAGTTGACAGTAACAGAGTTGACGATAACAGAGTTGACGATAACAGAGTTGACGATAACAGAGTTGACAGTAACAGAGTTGACAGTAACAGAGTTGACAGTAACAGAGTTGACAGTAACAGAGTTGACAGTAACAGAGTTGACGGTAACAGAGTTGACATTTCCACCATTTTGTGCTTTAACGCAGATGCTAACCTCAAAACAGATACTACATGGCATGGTAAAATGCATGTTCAAATTTAAAAACTGGGATATTGTGCAAAGCTTATGTAGCAGAGGCCAGCTAGTGAAGTGTTGTGCAGGTAAAACCTCACTCCTCTGACCTCTAAAGACACTCTAGTGACAGACGGTAGAGGCCTTGGTCTTTAGTCTCCTTGTTAGAGCAAACCAACTCCCATGTGGAAGGTCGCCGGTTCGATCCCAGCTTGGAGCAGGTTGGGTGGTGTAGGACCAGCAGGGTTACACTTAGCTCAAATGTTAGATACAAAAATGTAGATTAATTTGTCTTAGCTGTGTCCCACTTCTCAAGAGTGGCCTAATGAGTTGAGAATCACAAAAAACTATTTATAATCAATGTTTTAGCAATGATTTATTTGATTCTTTATTTCTGAATTGTTTCTCAGGATCACTGTAACACAACAGGGAAAACATTTGACATGAAACAAAGATGACCTACTGACTAAATAGATGTGTTTTAAAAGGCGTTTCACACACACAAAGACAGAAACACACATACACACAAACACACAAAGAGAGAGACACACACAGACAAAGAAAGAAACACATGCACGCAATCATCCACACACATATGCACAGACACAGAAAGACAGACAAACACACACACACACACACACTCACACACACACACACACAGACACACACACATACACACACACACACACACACACACACACACACACACACACACACACACACACACACACACACACAGACACACACACACACGCACGCACACACACACACACACACCAAAAACACAATCACATACAATTTTAACAATTCAAATCTGAGCTACTATTTGCGAAACAAACTCACCAATATAATAATGCTCGTGTGTCAGTGTGTTGTGTTGTTTTGAAGCGTCTTCCTCATTATATCTGTCAGTGCGCACAGATCTGAGACCTGCAGAAATAACCTGAAACACACAGACGGTGAATACCCTGAGTAAAAGCACACACGTGAGCGTCTGCTGGCTGAAATGAGAGCTGAATGTGGGGTCAAGGGCTCTGATTAGAGCAGCGGTCAGCACAGAAGCCATTACCCATTACTGCGGCTCTCCTGGGTCAGAGACTCTGAGATGAGCAGCGCTGCTTTACATGGCAGCTACAGCCGGGGTAATGAAGCGGCACTTGACCTGATTAGGGGACCCGCGGCCCTCAGACTGAGTGCTTCAGCTGCATACAAGAGCCAGATCACAACAGCTTTTACACTGCATCGCTTCTAAACCAGCACGGAAAAATACTGTAGTGATATATAGCAAATACTGTAGCATTTTGAGCATAGTATTAAAGTACTTGAATGAATTACAGTTGCTATTGTAACACAACAACTATAGAATTTAATATTTTGTGGCGATTCTTCAGTTGCTATGGTTACACAACAACTATAGTATTTAATCTGTTGTAGTGATTCTGTAGTTGCTATGGTAACACAACAACTACAGTATTTGATCCGCTGTGGTGATTCTACAGTTGCTGAGGTAACACAACAACTACAGTGTTTGATCCACTGTGGTGACTCTACAGTTGCTATGGTAACACAAAAGCTACAGTATTTGATCCGCTGTGGTGACTCTACAGTTGCTATGGTAACACAACAACTACAGTAATTGATCTGTTGTGGTGACTCTACAGTTGCTATGGTAACACAACATCTACAATAATTGAACTGTTGTGATGATTCTACAGTTGCTATGGTAACACAACAACTATACTAACTGATCCACTGTGGTGATTCTACAGTTGCTAGGGTAACACAACAACTATAGTAATTGATTTGTTGTAGTAATTCTATAATTGCTATGGTAACACAACAACTACATAATATAATATGCTGTGGCGATTCTACAGTTGCTATGGTAACACAACTACATAATATAATATGCTGTGGCGATTCTACAGTTGCTATGGTAACACAACTACAGAATATAATAGGTTGTGGTGATTCTACAGTTGCTATTGGAAACACAACAACTATAGTAATTGATCTGTCTTTCTGTTTCTACAGTTGCTATAGTAACACAACTATAGTAATATAAACAAATGACCCAATACTGTAGCTTTCAACAACTATATCATAATACAAAACACCAGTATAGCAATAGTAAATATTCTGTTGTAGTAATACACAGGTGTCAAACAGTTTAGTTCCAACCCTAATTAAACACACCTGATCAGACTAATTGAGTCCTTCAGGCTTGTTTGAACCCTTCAGGTAAGTGTGTTGAAGCAGGACTGGAACTAAACTGTGTAAAGCTGTGGAATTGACACCTGTGCAGTAGTAACACCACAATATACTGCAGTAAAAACTAAAGTATAGTACAGTATTTATTATAGTTTACTACTGTTAATACTATAGTGTGCTGGAGCATTCATTAACAAAGAGCTGTGAATACTATAATATATACAGCCTAATACTGTAATAATAGTCTGATACAATCTAATTTACTATGGTAAGGTTCAAAAATATTAATTTACTACATTACTCATTACTTTCAAAGTTCAAAGAAGTAGTTTATTGTAGTATATTTTTGGTTCAAATGTTTCGTGGGCCTGATAATTGACCAAACACATACACACACACATACATACACATATATACATATATATAAATTGTTATTGTTGTTTTGCTAGTCTGTTTATGGCCAATTTAACACTACATCAGTTTACATTTAAAAATAAAAGTCATTTCAATCTGAGGTTTTAGAATTTTTGATCATATTTTAATTTAGATTTGCATTTTAACGTTTGACTTTTTTAAATGTCAATTCTACATATATTAATGCACACTGTTTACACACATTATGAACAAACACATAAGCTTATTCATTTAACAACACACATAGTTGATATTTGCACATGATTTAGCTAACACAGGGGTAGGTAACCTATGGCTCAGGAGCCACATGTGGCTCTTTGACCAAACATATGTGTCTCTCCAGCTGTCTCTCTTCAATAATATTTTAAAGTTTAACAAATTATAACCATCACTAGAAATTTCCTATTAAAATACAATTAAAATTCCCTTTTTATTGTATTTATTTACAGCAAAATAAAAAAGAACTCAGTTTACAATAAAAGAACGTTTCAACCAATGCTCGAGTGTGGCGCTGTGGATTAACTTGAATATTTTTATTAAATGTATTAATTTACATTTCTATGATAACCCATGCACATGTAAATTTAAACAATATTGATGAGTGGTGACGGCCAAAAGAAAAGAAAATCTAGAAATTGTCCTTTTTTCACACATGGACTCGCTCAACATGTGAAGCTTCATTTTTCTTTATTTTTGAGTTGTGCATGGACATAAAGAAGGTTTGTTTAAACCTGATATATACAGAGATACATATAAAGATATGTACATAATCAGAGAAAAATGCTACATTTAGAAGAAAATATCAAACGGCATTTGCATCTAAACTCTTTATATATTCACAATAAAAGTAAAATTGAGGTATATATATAAATGTTATTTTATAGTGGTGAATAAGTTCTTTTCATTGCCTTTAAAGCAAAATACTTGAACACAAACATAAGAGGCTGAGAAAACTGCTCATTTTAGGACAAAATTTCAGATGGCATTGAGAGGTTTTTGCATCTGAACTCTTCATATATAAATACATACACTCCCAATAGCCCAATGCATTTGCCAAAAAAAAATCAGAAACGGCTCTTTGCTGACAAAAGGTTCCCGACCCCTGCACTAACATAATGTACTGTTTATATTTGTTAAATTGTATATTTTATTTACTTCATTGCTTTATTATCTGTGTTTTTGACTTGTCACTGTTGCACTGTGGAAACTTCTGTCACGCAAACAAATGTAAACATCTTGCAATAAAGCTCTTTCTGATTCTGAAATATTATCATATGTACATGTGATAGCGATGTGGGCGAGTATCTGATTGTTGTGGGTTTAATACATTATCATTTTGGGTCTCTGAGAAACTGAAGGAAATGCACAGTGTTGCAGCTCTCCCCTACACTGTACTGTACTGTACTGAGCGTGTTCCTCCGACACTGTGCGTCATGACGCGTGCGCGCTGTGGGAGGAGCGTCATACAGGAAGACGCAAGGAATCTGCAGATTCTCTTCAGCCTAATAACATTCAGACGCTAATATTCATATTCATATTCGGTCAGAAATGCAGCGGTTTCGGCTCTGGCACGCGCTTTCTCTCCTCAGTCTGCCGTTATTAAGCAGCGCCATTGATTTTAAAACGCGAACGGGACCGCAAGTGACGGACAAGGTGAGACGCGCGTCCTGCAGCATCTTCTGCAAACACCACACAAGCATCATCATCATCTTAATCATCATCATCCTCAACAAACACAAACTAAACCTATTTTAACTATTTACATATCGCTGTTACGCGCATGCGTCTGTTCCATTGCGTTTTTCTTGACGCGACGCGCTTTACTGGTATGCGTCACATTTGAAGCGTTTCAGGCACACCGAAATAAGAGTTGATGATGTTAAAGTGTTTAAATTCTGTTATTACTACAAGTTACATTATAGTCATTTATGCTTTTTTTTCCTTCATAAAAATTACAATTATTTTAAATGACGTCTTCATTTGTTGTGATTGAAAATGAAGAGTCGCTACAACAAATCTTAACCAAAAATAAAAGTTTGCTTTGTCTTATGACGAAATACTAATATTATACTTTTATTATTACGCGATAGTATTTCATGTTGCAATTTTAACAAGAATAAAAACAAAAGAAACAGTAAAACTTATTTTATATTGTACTTAAAATTTAATCTTGGTTCAACTTCGATTTTTTTATTAGGTTATAAGATTAAAAATGATTAGTTTATTTTTATTTCTAACAACCAATAAAAGAGTTTAGAAAAATGATTAACAATTACTGTAATTACTATAGTCAATATTCTGAACTTGTGTAGACACCTTAAAATAAAGTGTTGCATAAAGTGTTTATGTCCTCAGATCTTAAGCAAACTCCTGCTCTCTCTCTCTCTCTCTCTCTCTCTCTCTCTCTCTCTCTCTCTCTCTCTCTCTCTCTGTGTGTGCGTGTGGGTGTCTGTGTGTGTGTGTGTGTGTGTGTGTGCATATGGATGTGCTTGTGTGTGTGTGTGTGTGCTGCAGGTGTTTTTCGACATCACTGTGGGTGGTCATGAGGTTGGCAGGATCGTGATTGGTCTGTTTGGTGAAGTGGCTCCTCTGACCGTTCAGAACTTTGTGTCTCTGGCCACTGGAGAGGTAAAACTCAGCACCATCCCCATATATATATTATTCATATCCAGTGCTCAGCATAAATGAGCACACCCCCTGTGTAAATGAATAATTGTATCCATTTCTCAGAGAATATAGGTTATGTATTTTTATTAATCATTTATATCCATTAACATAAGAGTTTGGTCACCGAACATCTTTAGGAATAGAAAGATAATGCATTTACATTTAAACAATAAAATAAAATAAATAAATAAATAAAACCTACTTAATTTAAACAAATTTTTCTATTTTCACTTCTTTTATTGAATATTTTCCTCAACATATTAATGTGTGTGTGTTAATTTTTGGACTTCAGTTTATTTGTTAGATTAGGTTCAGTTTTGTCTTTGGTACGGACTAATCTAATGTACATGCAGGGGCAGATTTAACCAACAAGTGCGATAAGCAGCCGCTTAGGGCCCCAGGAAATCTGAGGGCCAATAATAAACACCTAAAAGTTTCTATTAATTATATATAACATGCTTTTCTGTCATATTTTGTATGGTGAGGGTCTAACAAATAAAATTATAATGTAGCTATTACATCTGGCAAATATGCCCCCCTCCACTCCCAATCATAGATCAGTCCAGCAGCCAAATCAGATTATTTATTTATTTATTTATTTATTTATTTATTTATTTATTTATTTATTTATTTATTTATTTTTAGTTGTGAATTCCTTTCAAGAAAACAAACTATATAAAATGTAGAGATTGCATTAAGATAGAAATGAAGAGTGATAAACGACAGCAAGGTCAAATTAAAAATGGTATTAAAAATATAAAATAAAAATACAAATACTGCAGAACAGGACTGTAGAGTCTGGAAATGCTTAGGGCCCCCAAATCCCTAAATCCACCCCTGTGTGTTTGCACAAATATATTACTGTAAAGAATCCTGTAGAAAATATTAATGTAAAAGAGATCTGTGAGGGGTCATCTTATTTATTATCAACACTGTATGTATATATGTATGAATGTATGTATGTATGTGTATATACAGTATACACTCACCGGCCACTTTATTAGGTACACCTGTCCAACTGCTTGTTAATGCAAATTTCTAATCAGCCAATCACATGGCAGCAGCTCACTGCAATTAGGCATGCAGACATGGTCAAGACGATCTGCTGCAGTTCAAACTGAGCATCAGAATGGGGAAGAAAGGGGATTTAAGAGACTTTGAACGTGGTTGTTGGTGCCAGACTGGCTGGTCTGAGTATTTCAGAAACTGCTGATCTGCTGGGATTTTCACGCACAACCATCTCTAGGGTTTACAGAGAATGGTCCGACAAAGAGGAAATATCCAGTGAGCGGCAGTTCTGTGGGCGCAAATGCCTTGTTGATGCCAGAGGTCAGAGGAGAATGGCCAGACTGGTTCCAGCTGATAGAAAGGCAACAGTAACTCAAATAAGCACTCGTTACAACCGAGGTCTGCAGAAGAGCATCTCTGAACACACAACACGTCCAACCTTGAGGCGGATGGGCTACAGCAGCAGAAGACCACACCGGGTGCTGCTCCTGTCAGCTAAGAACAGGAAACTGAGGCTACAATTCACACAGGCTCACCAAAACTGGACAATAGAAGATTGGAGAAACGTTGCCTGGTCTGATGAGTCTCCATTTCTGCTGACACATTCGGATGCTCGGCTCACAATTTGGCCTCAACAACATGAAAGCATGGATCCATCCTGCCTTGTATCAGCGGTTCAGGCTGCTGGTGGTGGTGTAATGGTGTGGGGGAGATTTTTTGGCACACTTTGGGTCCATTAGTACCAATTGAGCATGGTGTCAACACCACAGCCTACCTGAGTATTGTTCTGACCATGTCCATCCCTTTATGAGCACAGTGTCTCCATCTTCTGATGGCTTCTTCCAGCAGGATAACGCACCATGTCATAAAGCTCCAATCATCTCAGACTGGTTTCTTGAACAAGACAATGAGGTCACTGTACTCAAATGGCCTCCACAGTCACCAGAGCTCAATCCAATAGAGCACCTTTGGGATATGGTGGAACGGGAGATTGGCATCATGGATGTGCAGCCGACAAATCTGCAGCACTGTGTGATGCTATCATGTCAATATGGAGCAAAATCTCGTGAGGAATATTTCCAGGAGCTTGTTGAATCTCTGATATGAAGGATTAAGGCAGTTCTGAGGGCAAAAGTGGGCCTGACCCGGTACTAGTAATGTACCTAATAAAGTGGCCGGTGAGTGTATATATTCTCTCTGATACACTAACACAAATCATCTCTCTCTCTCCATCTCTCCAGAAGGGATACGGCTATAAAGGCAGCAAGTTTCACAGAGTTATCAAAGATTTCATGATCCAGGGAGGAGATTTCACTGCTGGAGACGGAACAGGGGGTGAGGATCATGATCAGTACATGGATTTTGAAGATTATTAATTATTTACACAATGAGCTATCCGTTTAAAAATTGTATTCGCACTGCAATATAAAGCAAAAAATGAAGTACCACATGTTAGTTTTTCCAATATTGTGCAGCGCCTATTACAGCAGTAACGTCATATAGGAGCTTTAACACATCACCTGAAAATTTAGGTTACTCACTATCCAACACAAAAACCTTGAACACTGCTAACCATTGACTTTCACAGCAGGAAATACAATCATATGGAAGTCAATGTTTACAGTTTCCAACATTCCTCAAAATATCTTCATTTGTGTTCAACAGAAGAAAGAAATAAAAGATGATTTAATGATGACAGATTAGTTTTAATTTTGGGTGAACTGTCACTTTAAAGGTGCAGTATAGAAGAGTGACGGGCAAAGCAGTGGCGCAGTAGGTAGTGGAAGAATGCTGGGGAAAAACTGCCATTGAGTTCCATAGTATTTTTATTTCTTACTATGGTAGTCAATAGAAGCTTTTTTCCAACATTCTTCAAAATATCTTCTTTTGTGTTCAACAGAAAAAAGAAAATAAAACAGCTTTGGAACCAATTGAATCCGAGTAAAAAAAGTTATATTTATATAATTATATTATTATAATTATTCATAAGTTATAATTATAAATATATACTATAATATGCCCCACAGTCCAAAGACATGTGGTACAAGTGAATTGGGTAGGCTAAATTGTCCATAGTGTATGGGTGTGTGGATGTTGCCCAGAGATGGGTTGCAGCTGGAAGGGCATCTGCTGCGTTAAACATGTGCTGGATAAGTTGGCGGTTCATTCTGCTGTGACGACCCCAGATTAATAAAGGGGCTAAGCCAAAAAGAAAATGAATGTATGAATGAGTGAATGAATATAAGAGTGACACCCAGTGGTTGAACTAGGTAATGCAGTCCAAAATCAAAACACTTTTCACTCAACCCCTCCTCTGATGGCTCCACTCAAATGTAGGTTGCCAGATTGACACCAATAGGAGCGAGCGTACCCTATAACCAACAACAACAGACAAAATTAATATTTTCCACGTTAAAGGAGTTTTTGTTCAAACCATTACCTAAAACTCCTATTTTAGAAACGGTTTCTATTTCTCACAGCTGAACAACAGCATAAACTATGACAATGATCACCTCAGGTACTGATTATGTGCTTTATTCAGTGTTCAATACTAACAATGCGAGTTTATCATTTCACATGACATTCTTCTCCATACTGAAAGCAGCAGCAGATCTCAGATCACCTCAGATCTTGAAAATAAAGTAAACATATTTGAAAATGTAACTCAAATATCATTCGCTCAGCGTGTACTGTTAATAATGTTATTGAGGTTTAATATGTATTCGTTAGATTCTAAACCTTACGTTTTCATTGAAATGCAGTGCACTATTCTGTGCTTCTGAATAGCTGTGTTTAAATGTTTCTGTCATGTTGCGCTTGATGCAGATAGTTAAGTTGCTTGAGTCTCGTTGTGTTGCGTGTTAGGACACGATGTTACAATGAAAGACGTTCAGCTAATGTTTACATTTGTAATGTTTTTATTATTTGCTCATTTAATTTGCCACCTATATAACTCTGAATGTGCATCTCATTTCAAGACTGAAATGAAATCCGGAGCATTTTCCACCAAGGCAACCTGCAGGGCATCAAATATTATTAGCTAAACTGGCAGTGGGCGGAGTTCTAGAGACCAAAACAAAGACAGACGTTCTGACATGAAACGCACAAATTCAAAGCAGAATAATTGACTTCAGCATTGTTTCTCAACACAGCACATCTGCTAACATATGATGGTGTTTTTGTACTTAAAAGGAGTCAAAAACTTACATACATCACCATGAACTGGAAGCTGTGACCTTTTTTTCGTATTGTGATGCAGTTCCTAGAGAAACTAAATATTCAATAAGAAAACAGTGGGCGTGGCTTGTTTTTTCTACTGTGAGCTGATTGGATGTAGTAAAGTAGGCGTTTCAATCAGGAAGATGGGGAGAAGGGTTTGGGGAGAGTTATTACAGCCTAACAGACTCCTCCTCCTCACCATTACTGTTTGATGTCAAAACTGACAGCTGGAGGGGCGTGGTTAAGTAAGTTAGTCCCGCCCAGTACCTCAGACAGAGCTAATCTAAGAGAAAGGCATAACATTTTGAATTGTTCACCACAAAACTAACAATGTGAGCTAACAAAATCAGCATGGTTAGTTTTGAATATGGTCGTATGTACTTTAAGTCAAACCTGACATGACAGATTCAGAGTTGCAGAAGAGTAAATAACGTGGCTCTTATCTGCATTGTTGTGTGGCTCAGGTAAAAGCATCTACGGAAACACGTTTGCGGATGAGAACTTCCGGCTCCGGCATCTGGGGGCCGGTTGGGTGAGTATGGCGAACGCGGGGCCCGACACCAACGGCTCGCAGTTCTTCATCACGCTAGCCAGAGCGCCGTGGCTAGACGGAAAACACGTGGTCTTCGGAAAAGTCCTGGAGGGGATGGTAAGATTCCTGTAGGCAGAAACAGACACACACACACACACACAGATTAATGGCGACAGCTCAGAAACAGAGTGTTGCGAGCTTCTGTTTACAGTAACAAGAAAGCAGTCGACCAATCAGAAGAACTCAGAGGCGAGGCTAATGTTGCGAACTTCTGTTTACAGTAACAAGAAAGCAGTGGACCAATCAGAAGAACTTGAAGGCGGGGCTAGTGTTGCGAGCTTCTATTCAGAGTATCAAGAAAGCAGTTGACCAATCAGAAAAACTGGGAGGCGGGGCTAGTGTTGCAAGCTTCTGTTTAGAAACGCAAGAAAGCAGTGGACCAATCAGAAGAACTTGGGGGCGAGGCTAGTGTTGCGAACTTCTGTTTACAGTAACAAGAAAGCAGTGGACCAATCAGAAGAACTTGGGGGCGAGGCTAGTGTTGCGAACTTCTGTTTACAGAAACAAGAAAGCAGTGGACCAATCAGAAGAACTTGGGGTGGGGCTAGTGTTGCAAGCTTCTGTTTACAGTAACAAGAAAGCAGTGGACCAATCAGAAGAACTTGGGGCGAGGCTAGTGTTGCGAGCTTCTGTTTACAGAAGCAAGAAAGCAGTGGACCAATCAGAAAAACTGGGAGGCGGGGCTAGTGTTGCAAGCTTCTATTCAGAGTATCAAGAAGGCAGTTGACCAATCAGAAGAACTTGGGGGCGGGGCTAGTGTTGCAAACTTCTGTTTAGAGTAGCAAGAAAGCAGTTGACCAATCAAAAGAACTCGGGGCGGGGCTAGTGTTGCAAGCTTCTGTTTACAGTAGCAGGAAAGCAGTGGACCAATCAGAAGAACTTGGGGGTGAGGCTAGTGTTACAAGCTTCTGTTTAGAGTAGCAAGAAAGCCATGGACCAATAAGAAGAACTCGGGGCAGGGCTAGTGTTGTGAGCTTCTGTTTATAGCAATAAGAAAGCAATGCACCAATCAGGAAAAACTGGGAGGCGGGGCTAGTGTTGCAAACTTCTGTTTAGAGTAGCAAGAAAGCAGTGGACCAATCAGAAGAACTTGGGGGCGGGGCTAGTGTTGCGAGTTTCTGTTTATAGTAATAAGAAAGCAGTGGACCAATCAGAAGAACTTGGGGGCGGGGCTAGTGTTGCGAGTTTCTGTTTATAGTAATAAGAAAGCAGTGGACCAATCAGAAGAACTTGGGGGCGGGGCTAGTGTTGCGAGTTTCTGTTTTCTATTTGAATGAGACTGAATTATCTCACTGTATGACTCTGAATCATACAGACGAAATAAAATAATCTATCTTTTCTTATTATGCTCCATCATTCATCTTGTGGTGTCAAATTAGTTTGCTGTTATATATTTCCTATTTTAAACTGAAAATAAATAAATTGTACTGGCAGATTATTTTACTTGTTTAAATATAAAACTCACTTCATTTTGACTCATTATTTCTGAAAATAAGACTATACGTTTTACTTGTCTTTAAGAATTTGTAGATATTCGAACTGTAAACAGGACAGAAACTCTTGAGTAAAAGCGTGTTTTGCAGTGTATGTGTGTGTGTGTGATTGTGATGTATTATTATGGTCTGTCTGCAGGCTGTGGTTCACACCATTGAGCTTCAGGACACGAACGAGCGAAACCTGCCGTACACCGAGTGTGTGATCGTCAACAGCGGGAAGATTAAAGTGAAGGAGCCGCTGCTGGTGGAGGTGGAGGGATGGTGATCACGTTTACAGCTCTGTTTTATCTTCATTTACAGCTGAAGATTCACATCATCAGCCCTCCTGGCAAATTTCAGCTCTTCAAATATTTCCCAAGTGCTGTTTAACAGATTTGTTCAGCTCATGTTTAAGCAGTAGTTTTAATAATAATAAATCCCAATTGCTCGTTTATTTTAGGTGCGTCTCAATCAGCACCCTTGTTCACTAGTCAGTGCACTAATTAGTGTGTCAGTCATTTTCAGTGCTATCTCGATCACTAAATTCTTCCAGCGCACTGAAGCATTCACCCTGAAAACCCCTACTCAATGCATCGTGAAAATCAGGGAGCATTGATATAGACTACTATATGTGCCCTTAAGGGAATCATGAAATATGAATCACGCAACCCAAATCATCCAACATATTGACAAACGAGAGATGGGTTTTTTCTAAAAAGAATCTGATATTTATTTACCTTGCACATGAACAGAGCTACATAAGTTAGGAGCAAACATTTATAACGGTTTAATAGTTGAAATGTTGCTGGTTTATTAAAACTATCACATTAATCAGCTGTAATGTACTTTAAAACATGGTAAAATCAGAGTATGAGAATAATTAGTTCTGCCGTCTAGAAACTCCAGTTTTGATGATGTACAATGAGGACGTTCTCATGTCACACTTTGGACCCTATCATGCAGACAGTGCAATAAGGCGCAAGACGTGTTTGGCGTGATTTGTTCCTATTTTCAGACCAGCGCAACAGTAATTTTCACGTTTTGCGTCACGTTGTTTAAATAGTAAATCCATTTACACCACTTTGGGGACTCATGTGTGTGCTGGTCTATAAAGGAGGTGTGTTAAGGCGCAGCGTTGCTATTTTGAGGAGCTGAAATAGACCGCACCACTGACCAACTAAAAGCTGCTCTAAAGTCCAGCAGAGCGCGTTAGTTATGCTCCTATGCAGATCCAAAACACTTACACACTACTGAATACACACAGGAAGAACAGCAACACACACATATCTTTACAGATGAAAACAATTAAAGGATTAAAATGATCCAGAAATTATTATTTTCTATATCAATATAAACACCACTGCCTCCATGCCTTCTTCACCTCGGGGGGCTTTTTCAGTTACACATGATAATCTGCATCTGTATAATGTTATTATTATCAGCATTATTATTGATTATCTGCAGATTTATATCTGTTTTAATAAACACAAGTGTAGATTTGTCCAGCTGTGGGGTTTTGGAGACGTCTGCATCACCATATGGGTCATCAGAACAGGACGTGTGTTTGGATATAACTCAGTGTTTTGATCACACCATTATTATTGTTCATTTATTCCTCTGCTGGAGATTAGAACTGAATTTAGAAATAGTTTTGACACAAATCTTTGCTCTTAACAAAAGAGATTAAATATGTGGGCTGATGGATGTGTTCAGTGGAGTGAGTTTCCACCGTTTCCTCACTCCACCAAAGTAAAGGAGTAAAGAGAAAGTAAAGAGGCTGAATGGAGGAGGCTGATTCTTTATCCTCGCGCTGCAGATGCTCTGTTGAACTGTTTTCTCCCTAGTGAAGCATTCAGTTCTTCCACTTATGCCAGGTAAACAGCAAATGCACCATGGAGAGACACAACTGACTCTTAAAGGGAATAAGAGACGAGACTCTGATTGGTTTAATGCAGGTTATGCTCCAAACACAGCCAGAACTCATGAAGAGAATAAGCTCAACCCTGTTAGACCATGCGCCGGGTGCAGAGCAAATTTTACCATCTTAAAATAGCAAAAGTGGATTCAGACACGCTCTTAATGCTTTTGCACCATGAGCTGCAGACTTTGCGCCTAGATCATTAAAATAGAGCCCTCAGTGTAGTCAACTGAGCTCATCAGTGCCATTACTAGCGCACACCACCTACTGATGAATGACTGGTGCTGATTAAGATGTAGCATTTGTCTTTGCTATGATGACAGTACACAGTATTTTACTAGTTATTTTGCAAGATACTAGTATTCAGTGCATTAATTAGGTTAACTAGGCCCGTTCAGTTAATTTGGCAAGTGATTGGACAACATTAGCTACGTTTGCATTTAAAGCTATAAATTAAACTTGTGTATATAAATATCATCGTATAAAACATTAGTAAATAAAGCAGTGTTTCCTTCCAATGAGAAACAAAAGAGAACAAAATCATCACTTCCTGCTAAACTGGAGCAGATATGAGGCAGGGAAATGTAGTTTGTAGTGCGGTAGGAGAAGCCATCGTGGTCTTTTGTCTTCTCTAGTCATGCGATTTCTCCAGAAAATAATTTAATAGTAAAGGATGTCCTTCCTCTGTCAAACAGCACTTGGGAAACACTTGAAATAGAATTAAAATGCACTAATAATTTAGTCTCCATCTGTTCTCATATCTGACGTGCTGTGTTCATCAGTGTTTCTCCTCATTATTATCCTCTATGCAGACACGTTTTCTACATTTCTCTTCTACAGATCTGTGATGTTTCCAGTGTTTAATGGCCAAAACGTTTGTACTGTATGTTTGTACATCATCACTAACACTCTTCACAGCGCAGCACTTTATATTTACATGTACTGCAGTTTATTCTGCAGAAATCCTCCTGTTAGGAATGACTATGAGTGCCATAAGAGCTGCATACTTGAATTTTAATTTAATACCTACTCTTATTTTATTGAAAAGAAAACTGTACGTTTGGTTTATTGTTGTTTATATATATTATATTGGTGTTTATAAGTCTATCTTGTCACTATATATTGTTTTGATGGTTTGTAATTGTTAATTTTATTAATGTACTTGTGTGAGTTTTTGGATGTACATCAAACCATTTCTTTTATATCACTTACAAAATGCAAATCTTATTTACAGCCCATTTTACCCATTTGTGATGAAGCTAAAACTGCACAAACATCTGATTGGATGGTTAAAGTGTCTCATTTACATAAAAGGGACAGTTCTCCCAAAAATGTTCTGTGTTTGCTTATACTTTATTGTCCCATTTCTGGGAAATTTGCCTTGGACAACCATGACATGGCCAGAACACATTACAACACAATAAATGATTAGTCCCTTATTTATCAGGGGTCGCCACAGTGGAATGAACCGCCAACTATTCCAGCATATGTTTTACGCAGCAGATTCCCTTCCGGCTGCAACCCAGTACTGGGAAACACCCATACACTCACACATTTCCACACACACTCATACACTACGGCTAATTTAGATAATCAATTCCCCTATAGCGCATGTGTTTGGACTGTGGGGGAAACCAGAGCACCCGGAGGAAACCCACACCAACACGGGGAGAACATGCAAACTCCACACAGAAATGCCAACTGGCCCAGCCAGGGCTCGAACCAGTGACCTTCTTGCTGTGAGGCGACAGCACTACCTATATAATAACTTTTTTTACTCAGCATTTACTCAGATTCAATTGGTTCCAAAGCTGTTTTATTTTCCTTTTTCTGTTGAACACAAAAGAAGATATTTTGAAGAATGTTGGAAAAAAGCTTCGATTGACTACCATAGTAGGAATAAAAATACTATGGAACTCAATGGCAGTTTTTCCCCAGCATTCTTCAGTATATCTTCGATGAGATTGACATATTTATTATTTTGAGGTGAACTGTCCCTTTAAGATCCTTTAAGAAATGTGAATGAATAAAATCAATAATGTGGCTCTTGATTTTACCATGACTAATACATTTATGAAGTCCGTGCTTTCAGAAAATAAAACATCTACTCCTGAAATGTGTTTTCCGTCATTTATTTGTATGTAGAAATGTGTTTTGTTTTATTTGTGTGTGTGCGTGTGTGTGTGTGTGTGTGTGTGTGTGTGTGTGTACATGATTATGTAATAGGGTAGATGATGAATATTCATACATTTCATTATAATTCATTACATAATCCGGAGGATACACTCTAATACCTGACACTGTAGCTTGTTTCCTGAATAATTCTCATTACTGTGTTCCAAAAATTTACACACTTTATTTTTAATTCTATTAAATCTAACAATGAGCATTACCTTATTGAACTACTTATTACACCGCAAAAACCTTAAAACAAGGAGAATAATCTGATGATGGGTTGAGTAAAATGTACTGTTGCGCTGGTCTGAAAATAGCAACAAATCGCACCAAACACGTCATGCACCTCATCGCACCGTGTGTCTGATAGGGCCCTAAGTGCGTAGTTAAGTCTCAGCTCAAAATAGCACACAGATAATGTTCTCTAACTCTCTGAAACTGACCCTTTCAGACTTTGATCCTAATTGTGGTGCTTTGATGACTGTCGCTTTAAATGCAAATGAGATTGTGCTCTTTCAGAAGAGGGCGGAGCTACAGATGCGTCACCATAGCGAGAGATTGAAAACAGGATTAATGTTAGCTGGATGGCTGCTTTTTACTCAAGTCTATTTATGCTAATGAGGGAGAGATGGTCACTAGTGGGCGGGGCTTTACCCCTCTGATGACACATACAAAGGGAGAATGTCAACACAGGTTAATTCTGAAAGCGTAGCCCTATATACATTCCCAGAGATCGCGAATCATGTAGCCAGAGGTACGTATGGCTGCATTTCGTCTTTAAACGAATGCTACGGGGCGGTATTCTCGCTTACCAGCTGACCGCTTACCTCCATATGGACGGCTTTTCTGCTGTTACCAGTTTGTCTGGTAGCTTGACACGTACATCTGCGGTCTTCTGGTGAAGAACGGTTCCAGAAAGCAGGTAACACAAAAATAAACAAGTGAATAACAGGGTGAGAATGTGGTAAAATCTGAAAACATGGTATAAATCAGGCGAGGGCTTTTGAAAACACTATCGGTTGGGTTTAGGAAAGGAGGAGGGTGGGGGATATCGGTCGGTTGGTCAGTCAATCAGACAGTCAGGCGACAGCGGCCTCTGGTGGATTTACGTGAGAACAGCAGGCGCCAATAGCACTCGTGAGAGAAATTTGAGATCTGATAAAGCGTACACAGCGCCCTCTGGTGGATTCCTGAAAACAAAAACTGCAAAAGTAAATGTAGCTCCTGAGAAGTATTTCACTCTCTGCAGAAATGTATACAGGGCTACATGATCAGAATGAGCCTGCGTTGCAGAATGCCAATCAAAGTGTTTCCTTTATCAAGTGTGATTATAAAAATATTTAATTCATGTTTACCATCAGAGGCTGCTGGATACATTCACACACTGACACACAACTGGGTTTAAACCCCGCATACATGTGATAAAAGCTCCCCTTTATAGTATGTAAAACTGGCTGTTAATCAGAGGTGTTTCAGTGGTGTTGTTTTGCAGTCTGAACTCACCGCCTCACGCTGACGGCTCCGCTGTGACCTGTTACTGCATCTCCAGACAACAAGTGCAGCTCTGGGAGAAAACTCTGAATCGATGCGCTGCGTGTGTGTGTGTGTGTGTGTCCGGCTGGAGGTGAGTGCAGATGACAGGCTTCATTATCAGCCCAATCCGAGTCCCTCAGGAGCTCCTGCTGCATGATGGGACAGTTTGCTGGAAAGGTCAAGAGCAGACAAATCAGCCGGGCAGAAACATCTGAAACTGCGGCTGAAAGAGCCAGTGTTTATCTAAAACCTGCGCTTACATTCACACACTCATGCTTGTAGATCACACTGCAGGTATTGATCACACTCGCCTGACAAGACAATGGCAAAAAAAAAAAATTAATGCTTTCTTACTTAGAGTTTTTGTCTTGTCTCTAGTGCAAATATCACAGAAACGGTTGAGTAAAAAGATGTTTAGTTTTTATTTACAGAAATAATGAGTCAAAATGAAGCGAGTTTTTCCTTAAAACAAGCTAAATAATCTGACGATGGAGGAAATGAGTGAAATAATCTTGTTTTTCCTTTTGACATACGATTATTTTCCTTGCTCTAAGGAAATCCTCACTTTGACTCATTATTTCTGAAAATAGGAGGAAGAAAACACTGAATTCAAATGTAGAGTTCAAGTCTTGTTTCTTGTACAAATATCTACATATTCTGAAATTAAGAAGCTTTGAAATGTTTTGTTTACAGAAATAATGGGTTAATATGAAGTGAAATTTATAACTGAAAAAACAACATTATTTTGTTCACCCCATAGTGAAAGTATAAGTGTGTTTTTCCCATGTCTGGACATTGCTTCTTGATTTAAGAATGTTCAGATATTTGGATTTGAGTTGATCTAAAACCTGCACTTACATTCACACACTCACGCATTTAGTTTACACTGCGGGTATTGATCACACTCGCATGACAAGACAATGGCAATATATATGTATGTATGTATGTATGTATGTATGTATGTATCTATCTATCTATCTATCTATCTATCTATCTATCTATCTATCTATCTATCTATCTATCTATCTATCTATCTATCTATCTATCTATCTATCTATCTATCTATCTATCTATCTATCTATCTATCTATCTATCTATCTATCTATCTATCTATCTATCTATCTATCTATCTATCTATCTATCTATCTATCTATCTATCTATCTATCTATCTATCTATCTATCTATCTATCTATCTATCTATCTATCTATCTATCTATCTATCTATCTATCTATCTATCTATCTATCTATCTATCCTTTGTTTCTGTTATATTTAAATATATCTTGTTAAATATATCTATTTTCTTACATTTTTGTCTTGTTTGTACACTGAAAAAAGTGTTACATGCAAAACTGTTGCAAACAATTTATTTGGGCTGAATTTAAACAAACAAATTAAATTGAGCAATGTTCAACTTAATTTGTCTGTTTAAATTCAGCTCAAATAAATAGTTTACAACCACTTAACATAAAAAAAAATTTGTAAATCCAAGGAATCATCTTTGAATGATTTTTTTCAGTGTAGTCTAAATATCAAAATCTTCTTAAATCAAGAAGCATTATTTTGGACAAGTGAAGATAAAATGTGTTAAAGAATAAGACAGAAAGCTGAATAATTTGCCAATGGGGTAAGATAAATAATATTATTTCTAGATATTCCCCCTAAGGCCATTGCCAGATTATTTTGCTTGTTTTAATGAAAAACTCTCTTCATTTTGACTCATTATTTCTGAAAATTAGACTATATGTTTTGCTCGTTTAAGAATCTTTAGATATTTGGGCAAGAAACAAGACTATATCTAAGAAGCATCTTCTTAAATAATGATTAATTAAAAATAACTATTTTACCTTTTTTTACAATTAGAGCAGGAATCGTCCCACTGACGGATCTGACAGAGCGGACAGAGCAGGCGTTTATTCTGCTGCAATTAATCCCACAGTAGTGGATATATGCTGTAATCTGAGCTAACAAAACACTGATGATTAAGAGGGATTTAATATGTTTTTAAAAGTCTCTTCTGTTGAGCAAGACTGTGTTTATTTGTCCAGAAAAATACAATGAAGCAGTAAAATCTCAGCTACTTGACAAGGAAACACTGCAAAAAAAGCTTTTCTTGTAATTGTTGTATTGTTTCTAGTACACATACATACAATTTCTTAAATCAAAACAGCATTTTCTGTTAAACTAAGTGGGGGGTTTTTTTGTCAGAAATTTTAAGTCAAAATTAAATGTTTTTCCTTATAACAAGCACAGTAATCTGCCATTGGAGTAAGTTAAATAATGTTATTTCAAAAAGCGAAAACTACTTCATTTCACTTATTTTTTGTTTGTTTCATTTAATTCTAGTATTTTTTCTAGTATATTTTTATTTTATTTTTTTTATATATTTTTTTATTTTTATTTTCAGAAAGAACATATTTTCAGTCTTGTTTCTGGTCCAAACATCTAAAACTTCTCAAATCAAGAAGCATTTTCTAGACAATCAAAACCTATTATCTTATTTTCAGAAGTAATGAGTCAAAATGAAGCCAGTTTTTCTTTAAAACAAACTAAATAATCTGCCAGTGGGGCGAGCTAAATAAATTAGTTTTCATGTGTTTTAAAGGAAACACTCATTATTTTGACTTGTTATTTCTAAAAACAAGACAATATTATTACTTGCTTATTATAAATCCTGCTTTATTTAAGAGTTTTTAGATATTTGGACTAGAAACAAGACAAAAATGACAAGTGAGAAAATCGCCTTATTGCTTGTCGAGTCGCTGAAATTTTACAGTTTCATTGTATTTTTCTGAACAAATAAACACAGTCTTGCTCAACAGAAGAGACTGTTAAAAACATATTAAATCCCTCTTAATCATCAGTGTTTTGTTAGCTCAGATTACAGCATATATCCACTACTGTGGGATTAATTGCAGCAGAATAAACGCCTGCTCCGTCCGCTCTGTCAGATCCGTCAGCGGGACGATTCCTGCTCTAATTGTAGAGACCTGCAGGTCTGGGATCTGTGGGTAATAATTGTCAGAGTTACACAGGGTTAGACGTGTCATTACAGGGACGTCAATACGGCAGAAACTGAGCGGAGATCTGTAAATGATTGGCTTGTCAGCCGAGTCTGATCAATACACTCAGTGTCTGACAGTGTGATATAAAAGCAGCAGTGTTTGAGTCCAAGAGGACGGATTAAATCTACATTTTTCACATCTCACGGTGGATCTCAGGGTGATCATAGCTACACTGTTGAAGATATCTGTTAATGAGCAGCTTCTGTATTGTGTGATTCACAAGTGTTTTCCTGCAAGTGTTTATATACGGGGTTGTTGCTATAGAATAGATACAGCTGCAGCCTGAAGATAACGAGAATTATTTATATTAGTTATTAAATGACCGATTACATTTATTTTATTAACATCTACCCCAACCATCTCAGTAATGTAAAAACAATAATTATACAGCGTATTATTCATATTATTTATTAAATGACCCATTATGTTGTTTTATTAATGTCTATAACTCAACCCTAACAGTAATGTAAGAATATTAATTATTGTTGTACAGTGTGACAAACATTAGTATGCACTGATGTGAGTATCCACAGCTGTATCCTGACCTTATGCATGGTTGTGAATTGCATTATGGGATGTTGATCTCTGCTCTGTCCACTTCTGATGTTGATTCAACTCTGCAGTTTAAAGTGACTTTTATTGACATTTTAGTAATAATATAATGTATCAGGACTAATATGTAGAGGAATGAGTGTGTAGAATAGCAGAAAATGAGCTGCAGTTTATTACAAGGTTTCTGTAGTGTAATATACAACACCAGCACACACAATACAGCACTGCACACCAGGGGCGTCGCTAGACCTAATCGTGGGGCACGTGCCCCAGTAAAAATCGCCAGTGCCCCAGTAAATGCATAGAGATATGATTTCCTTCATATGCAAGTGTATTTATTGAGTGGTAATTCCGACGTTATTCTCTATGTGCAACCGAAAGCAACGCTGGTGAAAGCAGTGTAATCAAAAAGCAAACTGACGCATCTCCATGTGTCCGCAGAGAACCCACGCACCTCTCGCACGCGCTGCTCTCCTCCCAGTGCGAGTCCCAGTTGTTAACATGCATGCCAAAAAAGTAGGCTACTTGCTGCTCACGTGCCGCTCATGCGTTGTAAGACCGGGGTAACAGACTGTTTTGTTTTGCAAGTCGACAAAACTAAAGTTTAAATAATATGACGGTGATCTTACTAAGCGTGCCTCCTGATAGATTTATTCGTATGAAGCAAAAAGGAGGGATGAGGAGTCAGGGAGGTAAAACTTAATAAAACTAATTCTCTGCCATGTGTCACGTCTAAGACAACAGATAATTCTATAAAACATCTTTTTTTTTTGTATTTTATTGAATTGATTACAGAATTTCATTCAAATGAAATTAATATTGATGCAAAAGATTTCTTAAATGATCTTAGCATCATAATAATTGTATAATAACAAGAATACTTTTATTTATGATAATTATTTATAAAATATAGAAAAATAAATAAATAAATAAATATATATATAATTTTTTTTCTTTGAAGGGGGGAGGGGGGGTCTGGGGTGGGGTGGTGGGGGGAAGGGGGTGCGTGCCCCAGTAGAGCTTTTGGTCTAGCAATGCCCCTGCTGCACACGATTACAAAACGATCAGAAAAGTCACTTTTTACACACTTTTCAAGGTTAAAAGTTGTTTTAAGAAAGATCAAGAGCCCATAATGCAAATTAACAGCAGAAATAAAATATAAAAACATCAATCACAAAATACTGAAAACTGCTAATTTAGGGATCTTTTTTACACTGTTGTTTCTTTATAACTCATTACACCCAACACTGCTGCTATCCTACTCTCAGTATAATGCACAAAACACTGCATTAAAATCATTAAAACCACAGTCAAGTCAGTCCTGCAGTGTAGAAATCCACAAACCCTCACATGTGTGATCAGGAATCAGCACTGAAACCTTATTTATGTCAAAAGCAGCGCGCACTAAAAGGCCCAAATTCAACACAGCCTCAGCAACATGATTTAAAGTATTTGTTCAAATGTAAATAAAAGCTGATAAATATTTTACACACAATGACGTCTCTTGTACATCGCCTTAATATCCTTTGGGATAATCCTCAAAAACAAACTTGCAGGTTGAATAAAAGTAACTTTAAGTCAGAATTTATCAGGGGAAGAGCTTCACGATATTGGAAAAATCTAGCATTGTGATATATATTTTTTATTTCGCGATACATATTGCGATATGAATACAATTCCAGCAGATGACTTCATCTCTCTATTTGGAAATAATTTATTTTAATGTTAATGTTAGATGGATCGGGATGATTCTGGGAGTGCATCTATAAAAACATCTACAATCTATAAATTTCGCTGTTGTCTGTGCTATTTGCAGTGTGTTTCTCTATTTGCATGTGTTGTGAGGATTTTCATGCATGTGTTGATGAATTGATGTTTACTATTTGCATCTACACTGAAAAAAAATATGTCTGCAAACAATTTAATTGGGCTGAATTTAACCAAACAAATTAAATTGAGTAACGTTCAACTTAATTCGTTTGTTTAAATTCAGCCCAAATAAATTGTTTACAACCACTTAACTTAAAAAAAATTTAGTTAAACCAAGGAATCATCTTTGAATAATTTTTTTCAGTGTACATAAAATCTAATAAACAATCTATAAACTTTCTGGGGTTTCCTAACACACATTCGCTGTTGTCTGTGCTATTTGCAGTGTGTTTCTCTATTTGCATGTGTTGTGAGGATTTTCATGCATAATAATCTATAAATACAATCTAGAAAAAGATACAACACAAAGTTTAGCATTTCCCGAGTCTTAACAGTAATCAAGTACAGTAACTGAATAAGTATAAAAATTATTCAATTGTTAAAGTCACAAGTGGTGCATTTTCTTAAGCCTGAATGCTTTTAAAATCATTACGCTATTCCAGGCAATAAAAACACATGCAAATGATGAATTATAATACAAACTCCACATTGTGTGTGCTGTGATGTGTCTATTGCGAATGATCACATTGTGATATCAATGCTGAAAGCATATATTGTGCAGCCCTAGCCAGAGGTATGAATAATTTCAGGCTTGACTATGTATATAAATGGAAAACTGCTAATTTATGGATCTTTTTTACAGTGTTGTTTCTTTGTAACTCAATATACACTCTGCTGCTACATACACTCAGTATAAGAAAACAGCAAAACATCAGCACAGGGTCATTAAAACCACAGTCAAGTCAGTCCTGCAGTGTAGAAATCCACAAACCTGCAAATGTGTGATCAGGAATCAGCACTTAAAGCTTATTTATGTCAAAAGCAGCGCGCACTAAAAGGCCCAAATTCAACACAGCCTCAGCAATCGGCTCTAAAAATGTGTCTGCGGGCCAGAAATCAATAGCGGCGTCTCTTTACTCGGAGAAGACACCTGCTGGACAGCATTGATCCTCCCTTCAGCGGCTTCCCGCTACGCGTCACCAATTGTCTGCCTTTTTCTCTTTGGCCGTTAAATATGGTCACAAATTTACAAAAGGGACTTGTTCTCCCCGACCCCGGTGAGGTACCATCACTCAGTGGAAAAACATGGTGAAAATATCAAAGGGAAGCGCGCGGCGACAGGGGAGAGGTATAAACAGCGTAATGATTTCCCCAGAGTTTCTGCCAAGAGCCGGTGTCACCCGAAAGCGGCGTAAATGGTGACATATCCTCACTCAGGATCCCAGAAATCGAACCCTGACATTCTTTTTAGGGCCCGAGCCTCCTCATCAGCCAATTACTGCGGTAAGCGGAGAGAGCGGCTGTGTGAGAGCACCACTGCGGACGCTGCCAAAACAGCCCACAGGAACTATTTATAAATGAACTGGAGAAGCTTCGGATCAAACGGCCTTCGGGTTTTTTTCTTTCTTTTCTTTTTTTTTTTTTTGCACAAAGCAAAATGGACAAAGACAAAGCAGAGCAGAGCAGATTTCAGGCACAGTGGTGGACACACTGCATGCTTCTCTCACTTGCTTCCAGTACAAATATCTCAAAACTCCTAAATCAAGAAGCATTTTCTGCACAAGCATGAAATATTGTCTTGTTTTCAGTCACAATGAAGCGAGTTTTTACTTAAAACAAGCAAAATAATCTGACATTGGGTGAAATTGAGTGAAATAATCCTGTTTCTCCTTTTGACATCAGATTATTTTACTTGCTCTAAGGAAAAACTCACTTTTGACTCATTATTTCTGAAAATAAAATGATCATTTTTGCTTTTTTTAGACTAAAAACAAGACAAGAACATCAGCAACTCAGTATTTGTACTTCACTACTGTACTTAAGTAATGTAAGTGAGTGAATCTTGGTGTGACTCTGGAGTCAGATCTGAGTTTCAGTAGTCATGTCAAAGCAGTCAGTAAATCAGCATACTATCATCTCAAACACATTGCAAGCATCAGATGCTGTGTCTCCAGTGAAGAACTTGCTCATGCTTTTATCAGCAGCAGGGTGGATTACTGTAACGGCCTCCTCACTGGCCTTCCCAAAAACACAGTCAGACAGTTACAGCTCATCCAGAACACTGCGGCCAGAATTCTGACCAGAACCAGAGAATCAGAGCACATCACACCTGTCCTCAGGTCTCTACACTGACTCCCAGTTACATTCAGAATAGAGTTTACAGTATTATTACTGCTCTATAAATCACTAAATGGCCTAGGACCTTAATACATTACAGATATGCTCACTGAATACAAACCTAACAGATCACTCAGATCTTTAGGATCAAGTAAACTTGAAACTCCAAGAGTTCAGTCAAAGCATCATTAAATGATTTAAATAAATGATTAAATGAATGATACATCAAGAGTGGGTCTCTATTAAATGATTCAAATCATCCATTCAGTGCGAGTCTTTAGTAAATGATTCAAATGATTCAAATGATTCATTCAGTGTGAATCTTTATTAAATGAATCAAATGACCCTTTCAGTGCGAGTCTCCATTAAACGATTCATCAAGAGTGAGTCGCCATTAAATGAACCAAATGATCCATTCAGTGTGGGTCTCCATTAAATAAACCAAATGATCCATTCAGAGAGAGTCTCCATTAAATGAACCAAATGATCCATTCAGAGTGAGTCTCCGTTAAATGAACCAAATGATCCATTCAGAGTGAGTCTCCAATAAATAATTTAAAAATGATCAATTCAATGCGAGTCTCCATTAAATGATTCAAATCATCCATTTAGAATGATTCTCTATTAAATTATTTAAATTATCCATTCAGAGTGAATCTCCCCAAAAATTATTGAACTGATTCATTTAGAGTAATTATCCATTCAATGATTTAAATGATCCATTCAGAGTCAGTCTTCAGTTAATGATTCAAATGATCCATTCAGAGTGAGTCTTCAGTAAATGATTCAAATGATCCATTCAGAGTGAGTCTTCAGTAAATGATTCAAATTATCTATTCAGAGTGAGTCTTCAGTAAATGATTCAAATTATCCATTCAGAGTAAGTATTCGGTAAATGATTCAATTGATCCATTCAGCGTGAGTCTCCATTCAAATATTCATTGGTCCATTCAGAGTGAGTCTTCAGTAAATAATTTAAATCATCCATTCAGTGTGAGTCTCCAATAAATGATTCAAATGATCAATTTACAATGATTCTCTATTAAAATATTTAAATGAGCCATTCAGAGCGAGTCTCCCAAAAAATATTGAAATGATTCATTTAGAGTAATTATCCATTAAATGATTCAAATGATCCATTTAGAGTGAGTCTCAATTAAATTAGTCAAATGATCCTTTCAGAGTTAGTCTTCAGTAAATGATTCAAATGATCCATTCAGAGTGAGTCTCAATTAAATTAGTCAAATGATCCTTTCAGAGTGAGTCTTCAGTAAATGATTCAAATGTTCCATTCAGAGTGAGTCTACATTATATTGTTCAAATGATCCATTCAAAGTGAGTCTCCAATATATGATTCAAATGATCCATTCAAAGTGATTCTCCAATATATGATTCAAATGATCCATTCAGAGTAAGGCTTCAGTAAATGATTCAAATCATCCATTCAGAGGGAAGCTGCGGTCACACTAGAGTTTGAGCATACGAAATTCTGTCGTACGACGTTGCGAAAAGGGGCGGGATTAAACAAGAATTTCTGTCCAGAGAGGTCACATTTTGATCCTCGATTGGTCTCACGCAGTCAAGTGATGCGATTTCGCAAGTCAGAGTTCACCAAGCTTGAACTTTGCACTGCAGCGACATGCGAAACTTCTGACGCATTCGCGTGTGTATGAATGGAAGTCTATGGGAAGAAAAGTCAAGTGTGACTGCAGCTTAAGTCTTCAGTAAATGATTCAAATGATCCATTCAGAGTGAGTCTTCAGTAAATGATTCAAATGATCCATTCAGAGTGAGTCAATGATCAATTTCACTTGAGTTGTCATGAGTTATAATAGTTATTCGATAATTCATCTTTCTTGTATAGTAAACATTCACCAGTCAGTACTTTTATCACTTTAAATAATCTTTAAAACTTTGACTCAAGTAATGATATTAAAAGCAGGACTCTACACTTCCACTGCGGTAATATTATCTGAGGGAATCTGTCCTTTTACTCAAGAGCCTAATTTGTGTTGTTCATCCAGCACCGTCTGCTTGACAAAAAGCCCTAAAACGCAGTGAAACGCCGCTGACGGAGTTTATCGGCGCAGGATAGATGAACACAGTTAGCCCGCTGATCAGGGCAATGTTTAATCATTAAGATAAAGTGTTGGCCGTGCTAAATTTATGCATAGCGCCACATTCATCACCAGCTCAGAAAAAGCCCGAAAAGCAAGCATCGCTTAATAAATCAGCGCGTTTGAGGGCCGGATCACCCAGAAACAGCTGTGTTTGAATAAAGCCCTGCATATTCCCAGCAGCACTAATCATGACGTGGCTGCAGCCGGAAACACGTGCAGGAGCCGGAGCTGCAAATGAAAACAGATTGCCGTGTCTGAGGGCATTTCAGGAGCTGCTCTTTTACTGCCCACCGCTCTGTATTTGTCTGGCTAATGCTCAGATGTGTGGGACGGCTCGTTTCGGGCTCCCTCTGAAACTAATTATCGCTGACGGGAGGTTTGAGAGCGCGGAGACACGCCGACACGTGAGGAGAAGAAGAAGAGGAGGAGAAACGCTCAAACAATAGATGAAGCTGATCTGGGCATCAGCGGCTCATTATTGCTAGATAACTGTATGATGATTTCCATTCAGTCACGCAAACGCATGAGGCGCATGCACTACAAAAAAATAAACGCTTCTCCTATTGGGATTCAAATGATTCAATCAGAGTAAGTCTCCAGTAAGTGATTCACTGATTCAAATAATCCATTCAGAGTAAGTGTCCATTAAATGATTCACTGATCCAAATGATCTGTTTAGAGTGAGTCTCCGTTTAGAGTGAGTCTTCAGAAAATGATTCACTTGATCCATTCAGAGTGAGTCTTGTGTAAATGATTCACATGATCATATCAGAGTAAGTTTCCAGAAAGTGATTTACTGATTCAAATGATCCATTCAGAGTGTCCATTAAATGATTCACTGATCCAAATGATCTGTTTAGAGTGAGTCTCAGTTTAGAGTGAGTCTTCAGAAAATGATTCACTTGATCCATTCAGAGTGAGTCTTGCGTAAATGATTCACATGATCATTTCAGAGTAAGTCTCCAGTAAGTGATTCACTGATTCTAATGATCCATTCAGAGTAAGTGTCCATTAAATGATTCACTGATCCAAATGATCTGTTTAGAGTGAGTCTTCGTTTAGAGTGAGTCTTCAGAAAATGATTCACTTGATCCATTCAGAATGAGACTTGTGTAAATGATTCACATGATCATATTAGAGTAAGTTTCCAGTAAGTGATTCAATGATTCAAATAATCCATTCAGAGTAAGTGTCCGTAAATGATTCACTGATCCAAATGATCTGTTTAGAGTGAGTCTCCGTTTAGAGTGAGTCTTCAGAAAATGATTCACTTGATCCATTCAGAGTGAGTCTTGTGTAAATGATTCACATGATCATATCAGAGTTAGTCTCCACTAAGTGATTCACTGATTCAAATGATTGATTCAGAATAAGTGTCCATTAAATGATTCACTGATCCAAATGATCTGTTTAGAGTGAGTCTCCGTTTAGAGTGAGTCTTCGGAAAATGATTCACTTGATCCATTCAGAGTGAGTCTTGTGTAAATGATTCACATGATCATATCAGAGTTAGTCTCCACTAAGTGATTCACTGATTCAAATGATTGATTCAGAATAAGTGTCCATTAAATGATTCACTGATCCAAATGATCTGTTTAGAGTGAGTCTCCGTTTAGAGTGAGTCTTCAGAAAATGATTCACTTGATCCATTCAGAGTGAGTCTTGTGTAAATGATTCACATGATCATATCAGAGTAAGTTTCCAGAAAGTGATTTACTGATTCAAATGATCCATTCAGAGTGTCCATTAAATGATTCACTGATCCAAATGATCTGTTTAGAGTGAGTCTCAGTTTAGAGTGAGTCTTCAGAAAATGATTCACTTGATCCATTCAGAGTGAGTCTTGCGTAAATGATTCACATGATCATTTCAGAGTAAGTCTCCAGTAAGTGATTCACTGATTCTAATGATCCATTCAGAGTAAGTGTCCATTAAATGATTCACTGATCCAAATGATCTGTTTAGAGTGAGTCTTCGTTTAGAGTGAGTCTTCAGAAAATGATTCACTTGATCCATTCAGAATGAGACTTGTGTAAATGATTCACATGATCATATTAGAGTAAGTTTCCAGTAAGTGATTCAATGATTCAAATAATCCATTCAGAGTAAGTGTCCGTAAATGATTCACTGATCCAAATGATCTGTTTAGAGTGAGTCTCCGTTTAGAGTGAGTCTTCAGAAAATGATTCACTTGATCCATTCAGAGTGAGTCTTGTGTAAATGATTCACATGATCATATCAGAGTTAGTCTCCACTAAGTGATTCACTGATTCAAATGATTGATTCAGAATAAGTGTCCATTAAATGATTCACTGATCCAAATGATCTGTTTAGAGTGAGTCTCCGTTTAGAGTGAGTCTTCGGAAAATGATTCACTTGATCCATTCAGAGTGAGTCTTGTGTAAATGATTCACATGATCATATCAGAGTTAGTCTCCACTAAGTGATTCACTGATTCAAATGATTGATTCAGAATAAGTGTCCATTAAATGATTCACTGATCCAAATGATCTGTTTAGAGTGAGTCTCCGTTTAGAGTGAGTCTTCAGAAAATGATTCACTTGATCCATTCAGAGTGAGTCTTGTGTAAATGATTCACATGATCATATCAGAGTAAGTTTCCAGAAAGTGATTTACTGATTCAAATGATCCATTCAGAGTGTCCATTAAATGATTCACTGATCCAAATGATCTGTTTAGAGTGAGTCTCAGTTTAGAGTGAGTCTTCAGAAAATGATTCACTTGATCCATTCAGAGTGAGTCTTGCGTAAATGATTCACATGATCATTTCAGAGTAAGTCTCCAGTAAGTGATTCACTGATTCTAATGATCCATTCAGAGTAAGTGTCCATTAAATGATTCACTGATCCAAATGATCTGTTTAGAGTGAGTCTTCGTTTAGAGTGAGTCTTCAGAAAATGATTCACTTGATCCATTCAGAATGAGACTTGTGTAAATGATTCACATGATCATATCAGAGTTAGTCTCCACTAAGTGATTCACTGATTCAAATGATTGATTCAGAATAAGTGTCCATTAAATGATTCACTGATCCAAATGATCTGTTTAGAGTGAGTCTCCGTTTAGAGTGAGTCTTCGGAAAATGATTCACTTGATCCATTCAGATTGAGTCGTGTGTAAATGATTCACGTGATCACATCAGAGTAAGTCTCTAGTAAGAGTTTAGTAATTCGTTTAGTGAGTCCACAATAATTGATTCACTGATTCAAATTATCTGTTTAATGTCAGTAAATGATTTACAGATTCAAATTATCTATTCAGAGTGAGTCTACAAAAAATAATTCATTGACCCAAATGATCCGTTCACAGTGACTCTTTAATAACTGATTTACTGATTCAAATGATCCATTCAGAGTATGTGTTCAATAAATGATTCACTAATCCAAATGATCTGTTTAGAGTGAGTCTCCACTTAGAGTGAGTCATCAGTAAATGATTCACCTTTTCCACTCAGAGTGAGTCTTTTGTAAATGATTCACATAATTAAATCAGAGTAAGTCTACAGTAAGAGTTCATTTATAGTGAATTCATTTAGAGTGAGTCCACAATCATTGATTCACTGATTCAAATGATCTGTTTAATATCAGTAAATGATTTACCGATTCAAATTATCCATTCAGAGTGAGTCTACAATAACTGATTCACTGATTCATATTATCTGTTTAATTATCCATGCAGGGTGAGTCTTCAATAAATGATTCACTGATTCAAATTATCCATTCAGAGTGAGTCAACAATAAATAATTCACTGATTCAAATGATTTGTTCAGAGTGAGTCTCCAATAACTGATTTACTGATTCAAATGATCCATTCAGAGTAAGTGTCCATTAGTGTCCATCAGTGGGCCGGAAATACCGTTTCATCGGTGGACCAGAAATACTGTCCCTTCAGTGGGCCATAGGCACCGTCCCGTCAGTGGCCAGAGATACGGTCCCATCAGTGGGCCAGTGATAATGTCCCATCAGTGGACCCAAAATACCATCTTGTCCGTGGGCCAGAAATACTGTCCCATCAGTGGGCTGTCCCATTTTGTCAGTAGGCCAGAGATACTGTCACACCAGAGGGCCAGAAATACTGTCCCGTCAGTGAGCCAGACCGTCCCGTCAGAGGGCCAGAAATACCATCCTGTACGTGGGCCAGAAATACTGTCCCATCAGTGGGCCAGAAATACCATCCTGTTCGTAGGCTAGAAATACTGTCCTGTCAGTAGGCCAGAAATACCATCCTGTCAGTGGGCCAGAAATACTGTCTCATCAGTGTTTCATCCAATCTCGTCAGTGGGCCAGAGATATTGTCACACTAGTGGGACAGAAATACTGTCCCGCCAGTGGGCCAGAAGCACTGTCCCGTGAGTGGGCCAGAGATAATGTCCCGTCAATGGGCCTGAGATAATGCCCCATCAGTGGGCCAGAAACACTGCCCCGTGAGTGGGCCAGAGATATTGTCTCGTCAATGGGCCAGAGATGATGTCCCGTCAGTGGGCCAGAGATAATGTCCCGTCAGTGGGCCAGAGATAATGTCCCGTCAGTGGGCCTGAGATAATGCCCCATCAGTGGGCCAGAAACACTGCCCCGTGAGTGGGCCAGATATATTGTCTCGTCAATGGGCCAGAGATAATGTCCCGTCAGTGGGCCAGAGGTAATGTCCCATCAATGGGCCAGAGATACTGTCCCGTCAGTGGGCTGTCCCGTCCCGTCCTCCAGCCTCCAGAAGCGGATCAATAGCAGCTGAATGCCATCTGCTTGGGGCAGCAGAATGCCAGCGCAGCCCGCACCATGCATCTTCCACTATTGAAAGGTTATTTTTATGCGAGTAAACAATTCATCCTCCGGTCTCGGCGCGTTCTGCTCATTTACCCGCTGCTGGGTCGATAGCATATGCAAAACGGGCGGGAAAAAAAATTGAATCCTAGGAGTGAAGCTGATGCGCAGGCGACAACTAATCGATGAGGTCTCCAGCAAACGGTGACGTGCGGTCAGAGTGTTTTATAGCCGCTCATGCAAATCCAACAACACAATCCTCTTTAACCACACACACACACACACACACACACACACACACACACACACACACAGAGGAAAAAAGACAGTCGGTGTGAGGAGAATCTACTTTTTAGCTTTAATTAATGACTGCCTTCTCACTCTGTTTTCTGATTGGTTCACATTTGAAGTCAAATGTCAAACACCAAAGACTTTCACTAAATAGAAAAGATTGATTAATGTGATTTATAAAATTAGGGCCAGAACCAATATCACATTCAAAAACATAACTTATATTATAATCCCACAACCAAATAAAGACTATTTTACATCACACTGCAAACATGCTTTTCTTATTTAGAGTTTTTGCTTTGTTTTTAGTCCAAATATCTAATAATTCTTAAATCAAGAACATTGTCGTGCTTTCAGCAATAACGAGAGGAAATTAAGTGGGTTTTTACTTCCAATAAGCTAAATAATCAGACAGTGGGGTGAGTGGAATAATGTCGTCAAAGTAAAAACACAGACATTTTACTCACCCCATTGTCAGATTATTTTGCTTGTTTTAAGTAAAAACCCTCTTAATTTTGGCTCATTATTGCTGAAAATAAACAATATCCTTCTCCAAAAGGAGCTTCTTGATTTAAGAATCTGTAGATTTTTGTCCAAGACTAAAACTCTTAAGCTTTGCAGTGCAAAATGTAAAAACTAACAAAAATCCTTGATATTCTGACTCAAACCAAAGAAATTAAAATAAATACAATTCCCTCTGTACCTGTCTGTAGATATCTGTGCTAGAAACAAAACACAAACTAGTAAAATAGTAAAAAATAGGTTTGGTTTTTTTGGTATGTAAATTTTAAATCACCAAACTATAATCGGATATCCCATGACCCAGAACACAATTTAAATCCCCTTTATTTGTAGAGCGCTTTTACAGTGTAGATTGTGTCAAAGCAGCTTCACATAGAAGATCATAGTGAATGTAAACAGTGTAGTTCAGTTTTCAGTGTTAAACTTCAGTTCAGTTTAGCTCAGTTCAGTGTGGTTTAATAACAATAAATAAATAAATAAATAAATAAAATGCAGTTAACAGACATTTTAAAAATCCCTGAAATTACAGGACTCAGACAAATAAATAATATAATAAAATGTCCTGCCTTTGTCTGTAGATATTTGTACTAGAAACAAAACACAAAGCAGCAAAATAACATTTTAAACAAATAAATTTGCTAACTTTCAATGTGACTAACAGATCTTTAAAACAATTTCATGACTCAAACAACAAAAAATAAATAAAACTGTCTAAGAGAGGTTTTAAAATCCCCATAACTCAAACAACAACAAAACTATTAATAAAATCTACCTGCACATGCCTGTACTGGAAACAAAACACAAACTAGTAAAATAGTAAAAAAAAATAATTAATTAAATAAATAAATAAAGGTTTTTTTTGCAGTGTAAAATGTAAAACAACAAAACAAAAATCCCTGATATTGAAATAAAATGAATCAAATTCTCTCTTATAATGCCACTAACAGATGTTTAACACAATCCTTGATATTCCAGGACTCAAACAACAACAAAAAAAACCTTCAGTGCTATAACAGACGCTTTATAATTCCCTGTATCTGTCTGCATGTGTACTAGAAAATAAACACAAACTAATAAAAGTCAAATAAGTGTAAATGTAAAACATCAAACAAAGATCTCTAATATATAACTAAAATTTAAAAATAAATCAAAATAAATCAAATTTTCTCTTTCAGTGCCACTAACAGATATTTTTAATCCTGATATTCCAAGACTCAAACAACAAAAATAAAAAGAAATTAAATTCTCAAACTTTCAATGTCTAAAAAAATCCCTGAACAAAACTAAAACTAAATCAAATCCTTTAACTTTCAATGTTTTAAAAAAAACTCTGATATTACATAAATCAAATAACAAAATATAAATCAAATTCTCTCTATATTCAACAGCACTAACAGATCTTTTTAAGAAATGCCTGATATTCCAGGATTCAAACAACAACAGAAATAATAAAACTCCCTGTATAAATCTGCACATTTACATACTAGAAACAAAACACAAAGTAGTAATAAAATAGTGAACAATATATCTATTTTTTGCAGTGTAAAATGTAAAACAACAAACTAAAATCCCTGAAATATAAATAAAATAAACAGAACTCTCTCTTCCAATGCCACTAACAGACACTTAAAAATCCCTGAACTCCCAGGACCAAAACAACACAAATAAAAAGAAATTAAATTCTCCAACTTTCAATGTTTAATTCTCTCTTTTAATGTGACTAAAAGATGTTTAAAACATCCCTGATATTTCAGGACTCAAACAAACAAACAAACAAACAAACAAACAAATAAATAGGGAAATATTATAAAAATATGCAAATATAATTCCCTGTATCTATCTGCACATATTTGTACTATACACAAAACACAAATAAAGTAAAAATAGTAGTTTACACTAGTAAAAAAGTGAATAAATATTTTTTGCAGTTAAATAAAAATCCCTGACATAAAAAATAAATCAAAAAAGAAATTAAAAGAAATAAAATTATCTCTTTCAATGCCACTAAGAGACATTTCTAAAAACAATCACTGATAATCCACGACTCAAGCAACAAAATAAATAAATAAATAAATAAAATTCTTTCAATATATAAAACCCGGATATTAGAACTCAAACAAAACAAACAAATAAAATAAATAAAAAAATTCTTTCAATATTTAAAAAAAAAACTGATGTTAGAACTCAAACGAAACAAATAAAAATAAATAAATAAATAAATAAATAAACAAAATTCTCTCTAGCAATGCCACAAACAAATGTTTTTAAAAAACCTTGTATATATCTGCACATGCGTGCTAGAAACAAAACACAAATGAGTAAAATAACAAGACAGTGTAAATATAAGACAACAAACAAATATCCCTAATATATAATAAACAATATAATAAATAAAAAACATGCCTGATATTCCAGCACTCAAATAACAAAATAAAATAAATCAAGTTCTCTCTTTCAATGCTACTAACAAATGTTTTCTAAAAATCCTCCCGAAGCGTGCAGTAAATGCTGCGATGCGTTTCCAGCTCACGCTCGGGCGGCTGCAGAACCTGTTACGGCCCCGCGGGGGATTGTTCGCCTCTTATTAGATTTTCTGCAGTCCGGCTATTAGTGATAAATGTACTGCTGCATTCACTGTCAAGTTAATCAATGCTGCCAAAGTTTTGTTGACCTAACAGCAATCTATAAAGCAAAGGCGCTCCATTTTTTAGCCTGCCCGGACCGTGACAACTCTGTCGGCCCCTCGCTGCTCCCGCACTCCTTCAAAGCGTCTCCGCAAATTGAAATACTGTCTTTAAAAGCGGGGCAATTGCTGTGACGCCTCGCCTGTCAAAGAAATTGTTTAAAAACCAGAGTCGCTCAAACAGATCCAGTTTGATGGTTAAAACACTGGCAAATCGATAACTTCACAGATGATAGAACGTTGTCAAGTGTTAAAAAAAAGCC